>NW_028229553.1:211805-455737 GCF_053477565.2 Lygodium microphyllum | reverse complement strand
CTATGTGCCTGTTACTTGGTTCAGTTACATCTATGCTCCTGAAGATCTGATGGGCGCATAGATTCGAGACGGGTATTGGCTGGTGGATTTAAACCCGCACAAAATTTGGACACGTGCTGTGTCATGTCCATCTGCGGTGCATACTTAAGAAGTGAGACAAATTTAGAATAGTATGCATCAAGCGTGAGCTCCATCTGTTTTAGCTCGTAGAACTCATTCATTTTCTGCGTGCGATATGCAGGTGGCAGGTATCTTCCTTGCATGGCTTTCTTTAGCTTCTCCCAAGTAACGGATCCCTTTGCGATCCTTTGATCCCTGCACCATTGCTTCCACCAAAGCCTGGCTTCGCCGGTGAGCTTTAGCTTGAGGAGCATGGCCTGATTGGCGGGTGCAGTATCGGGTGCTTCAAGTAATCCTCCATGGATTCAATCTAAATTTCAGCATCAGCTTGGGCGAATCTGCCTCTCCCGTCAAACTCGGGTAGCTTAATCTGCTTGAGAAGAAACTTCTTCTCCTGGATTACAGTAGTATTTCATGTAGGAGGCGAATTAGGAACCTATACCTGGGGTTGTGCCTGGATAAAGGTTTCTTAATGTTATTATATGATGATCGTTATTGATTTATATTACATCTTCAATTCTGCTATCTCGTAAGCAATGTAGCTACTTAATTTTCTATCAACTCTTATGCACAATTAGACATTGATAAAAAGAAGTCTTTATTTGTATTTATATGGCCATAGCCCTTTCGAATACAACATTTCTTGCGATGATAAGCCAACTGTTACAATTAGTTTGGGGAGAACAACATTGTATTACATTTATCTACATGAACTGTATAATAGTAAGGTTTCGGGTCATGGATCTTCAGGAATCGGTAAGTCATTGGAAGTTCAAGATATCCTTTCCGTTGGAATCCATACTTTTCATGGCGGCCCAACACTTTAATCTTGTCGGCGGGGATTACACGGGTTACTTCCTTATATACATATGAGTTCATCTCAACCCTTCGACCTCGAATATGTAAAGTTGAGTTTATGTGAGCTTCCACAAAAATGAACAGCTTCATGACTTTTAGGTCTTTCAACCACTTGATCCTCTTTAAGTTGGTTTGTAGGTAAGCAAACTGATGGGCGACTATATAGTAGATTCCTGAAGCACCCATCCATCTTTGTTCCATGTACAAAGGTGATGGATTATAGATCTGCTCCAGGATGTTCATCATCCCAACCCTTTGTCTATAATGCGGAGAATGCATTGTAGTCATAAATATGACTCGAAATACCAAGAACTTGTTCCACGCTTCATAATTCTGCAAGACAACATTGAAGGTAAGGAAATGTTTGGACAACAACATTTTCTTTACTTCATCTTATTAAGATTTCATAAAAACAATTCCGTTGTTGGTCGGCTCTGATACCAACTGTAACGTATCCGCTAGTATCATTCTAGGACACGTCTTAGCAGTCCATCAGAAAGAATGTCTAGAAAGCTCCGCCTGGCACTCCCATGGAATGTTACGGGGTTTGTGATCTAGGGCTTTCCGTGTCTGCCACATAGCGAAAGTATTCCGGCCGTTCCCACTTAGGATCGACCTGAATTAGGGTTTTCCTTATTGGTCATTTCCTAACAGCAACTAGCGTCGGACCCAAGCGAACTACTTTACGCAGAAATGCCAAGTCCGAAGCGGATTCATGCTGCACTTGATTCAAGAAGAATGGGAAATGAGAGGGATGCAAAGCTCAACCTCTCTGCCATAAGGAGTAGTCCCATTTCGTTCCCCTAAAACAACGTAAATCGGGTTCACTTTTAACTCTAGGTCAACGCTTTTGCTGTTTGTGTTCTTTGGCGATCCTCGTGCTGTCCATCGCGATTTGAGAAAAGTTCTCGGCCAACCGGGACCACTCATCTGTAGGACGGACCCATGGCCCATCCTCCACACTTTCCTCAGGTTGTTTTAGTTATTTAATTACCTAACACATTAGTTGGACATGTAATAACCAGCTTCTTCAATTAACCCATTAGGCACTGGTTCTTTCACGTAATCTAATCACTTGACATAGAAAAACAATATCAGAAAAGTTCATTATTTACAGGGTATCATATTTATCTTTGAAATACAAAGAGTCCAGCCCGTAGGCTTATCCACAATCCGCCCGAAGGCTATCCAGCAATCCACAGGGATTACTATTCCAAGTTTCCGCCCGTAGACTAGTATGCGGGCCTCGAGATCCGATCCTGAGTCACGTTAGCCTCTTGCGCAGGACCCAGAAGGTAAGGGATTTACGGCCAGAGTCCCCCCCCCCCCCCCCCCCCCCGACACCCAAGAGTCCTCATGCTCCAAGTAGCACTGAATGGAGAGACCTCTCACGGCGGGTTCGGTCCACATTCCCGGCGTGGTCAACAACCCCCTTGGTTAGGGTCAGGCAGGCAGTCAGGGGTAACTGAGGCAGCCTCTCCCTTCAGGACTTTAACCTGAAGTATAGATATCCATTTTATCTTTTTACTCATTGATCAAACAAAGCCAAACATTGCTCTAAAATCTATAGCAAGCATAATCATTTCCATTGATCGTTTTTGTTGCTGGCAAGCTGGTAAGGAATGAATCCTTCCTTTCGAATGCGTCCAACATTCGATCCGAGATGACTTGCAACTTGGCAAAATCCCCTATATCCTGGGTTAGGCGTACCCTATTAACCCAACTTGGTCAAACCTTGAGTTCATTAGTTACTTCCGTCTATCGGTTGGTCTTTAGTTTCTAAACAATTTTCCTTACTCAAGAAGGATACTAAAGTATTCGTCCTCTTGCAAGATAGCTTGCGTAAGGATCCGCTATCCTCGTTGCGAGAATTTGGCCTTTTTCTTATGATCCAATCACAAGACTATATGACTCTGCACTTGCCGCACAAGTGTCACATCTTACTATGAGACAATGGAGTCACGAAACAATTTGTTTCACGTTCTTTAGACTAACGTCGTTAGACCTAGGGTTTCCAAGTTTGGGGACAAACCCTAGTTCATTTTATGATTACAATTCACTGTCCCTACATTCAGTGAATGTGGTCAAGTATTTAAGGTATAAGCGTTTCCTCGAAATTAACTTATTTTGAATGAGTATTCTGCGGCTTAGGTGTTTAGGTTTTATGCCAATTTGGTTAACTCTAGAAGATAATTTCAAGATTACTTCCACATGATTCGTTGACTATGCGTAAATTGATTTTTCAATCCTTAACTTATCGGTTTGAGGTCAAGCAAGGTTAATTTCAACTAATCTTCCCTTTTCTTTGCGAACAAAATTCATGCTAAATAAGCAACCTTTATCTTGCTAATTTATGCAGTTGACAATGATAATTCGATAGAGTTTATGCCTCATAAGAATCATTTCATGATTTGCACTTTCCATGATGATTCATTGCAAAAAGAATAGGGCTAATAGTGCGAGATGCAGTGTTATACTTTTAGGCTTAACTGAAGTATACTATTTTAATGGGTAATAATCTAGCTCATAATTCATTTCAATGCATAAAGCTATTTGCTAGAAATACGTTTATGCTTAATTTATTTTGCATGTTTCATTAAATGTATTAATGATTAAGTTCCTTTGTCGTGAACAACTAGGACAAAAATATATCCTATTTCTAATAATTAACCCTGCATGATTGAATTACAATGATATTAAATAAAAATTAAGAAGAAAACCTGGGTTTGGGGTAAGATATCCACATGGATACTGGGAGATGACCCTCCCGCAGTTGCGCCTTGGACTTTCTTAGGAGGCATCGCACTTGTAGACGTTTGGACGTGGAAGCAGCTTTACAATTCTTCTTTGGAATTCCACCGTTGCTCCCCTTGCACCGTTTGTCGAAAGTAGTTTTTTTTTTTTTGAAAGGCTCCTTCCTTGAAGTCGGGAATTCGAAAAGGGTGTTTCAGAATCCTTTATGACTAAGACCCATTGAAGCCATGGGGAAGGCTTAATGGCCTTATAATGACTCGTTCAACGAGGAATGAAAAATGATGGAAAAGACACAAGGTGCGTGAGAGAACCCTAAGGGAGTATAGTAACCGTAAAGGTTATAAGTAAGGTCAAAGCCTTAGATCAACTCGGAGGAAAGGGGGTTTCAATGCGCCACAAGGGGAGGGGCTAGGGAAGGTTTAAATACAGAGGAAAGAGGGGTGGCTCCAAAGCCAAGGGATAGGGGTTTAAGGGTTAATACACGGGGGGGGGGGGGGGTGTGGTTGAGGATTTATAAAATACAAAAAAGGGCTTAAAGAAAGGGGCTAAGTGACTTTTAAAAAGCACGGGGGGTGTAATAATAGGACCTTTAAGCCCACTCTTTATAGGGGAAAAAGGGGCTTATGATCCTTTAAAACACGAGGGGGGGGAAGGAGGGAGAATTTGGTGAGGCAACAACAAGGGGGGTGAAAGGGGGCTGAAGGGGATTAAAATTTGGAGGGGGATTAAGGTATAGGAAGGGGGGTTAAGGAGGCCCCCCCTTTGGAAGTTTCTGACTTCTAGAAGATTACGTTGGGGGCGGGGAGTAAGAAGGCCGTCACGGTGTATTCAGACGGCAATGGCCGTTAGTCTCGACAGGGCGACTACAGGTGGCGGCACTGGCTTTAATGGAGGCGGCTCCTCCCTCCTTCCCTTGTATTCCTATGATTCCTCCCTCAAGCTGGCGGCATCCAGCTTGTCCTCTCCTTTCATCTCCCTAGAGTGGGGGGGTTTTTTATAGGGAGAGGGAAGGGAATCCTCCCTCTCCTCGTGTCGTCGTGCATGGCCATGAGGCCGAGCAAGCTCCAGCGAGGAGCTTGCTAGCCTTCTAATTCCCTCTCCGTCCTCCAGCATGACCGTCGCCAACGGTGAGACGGATAAAAAATTTTCCCATAAATTTCAACGTTTGACATATTACATCTACAACTTTGCAGAATATTTTTTTTCAGATTCCTCACAGATTTTGAGATATTCAGCACAAACTTGTGCAAACTAGCTGTTTACTGCAATAAACAACAGGTGATAGCATCATTGCTTGACTGAGAGCTAATATGGGAGCTTGAATAATTGATTATAGATCTGAAATAACAGTGGTATGCTATATACAGAAAATCTATAGCATGTATGCACCTCTGACATGAGCTTGGAGCTCTCAAACTTGTTCAGGAGTACCATTGAAGCATAGGTATATGCTGGGAAGTCATATGGACTTGATGTCATGCATTGGAATTGGGATTTTATACTAAAAATTATTCAAATCTGGAATTTTTTAATGGCTGGAAACTATTACTGAATGTAGGTATCAAGCATTGTCTCTTAGTGAAGCATTACATGTCATTTTGGAGCTCCAATCATTGTGTGACATATGTATGTTGAATGCTTGGAAGACTAAAGAGAGTGTCAGATGCAACTGAGGATTGAGATCTGGAGATGAAACAAATGTGTTGACATCTACTTGGCTGGTCATTTGCAGTAAATGCAGTATATGACATTGCCTCTCAACACTCCCGAAGAAAATAGCATCATTTATCACTCAGGATCTCAAAGGAGTTGATTTCCTAAATGTCAGGAAGGTACCTGAATGTTAGGTTGCAGGTTTTAGACTACATATCCTTATGAGCTCCTAGACTTAACCTGAGCTGACTGAGAGCTAGATGAGAGTAGAATGGAGTTGGAGGAGCAGTGCCATGCCCGACTGGGCTTTGATACCATGTTAAACTATGCGGGATCTAGAGCATGGTAGATGTGGAAGCTATGGAGGTTGGAAGAGAAAAAAGGCACTCATGAAGACATTGAGCTTGACGAGGACAAATTGTTACACAAGTGAATTAGGTTCCAAGCTCAATTTTTGGGTCAAACTAAGTTCATGGGGGGGAGAAAGAGCCAAATTAAAAATAGTCAAAAGGGGGTGGATAGTATGGGGATAGAGACACTCAAATTTTGTGCACTATTCATATCCCCTTTTAAAAACCCCCTACTACTCCTTTTTTAAATAAAAATGCAAGATTTGGAGAGAGAAGATTCACCCTTCATGAACATCAATAACTTTCTTTTCTATTGGACATGTCAAAAGGCCTGCATCTTAAACCATAATATTTTAAGTGGCCCAATTTTGTGTCCATTTTTTCCCTAATACATAGACTAGAATGCTAGAAATCAAGACCATGGATCAATCATCCTTTCATATAACTTGAAAATCAATTCTATGTCTCACAAGATACATCTAAACTTTAAGCCAAGATTCTATTTAATTCTTTGAAAGTAAGTAAAAGAAACCAAATTCCATTATTCCATTAGTCAAAGGCTTTGCATAGCTATAGAAGGGCAGAAATAGTGCTCAGGCTAAATCAATGGATCATTCAATTGCATTATTTGTGCCTTAGGGGGGTATCCAAGTTAGATTAATGGTGGTAATAGGATAGTCTAATTCATTAGAAACCTTAAGACTTATGGCAAAGGACTTTTGAGGTCGAATCCCAATGTGCCTAGGATTTATGACCCCAATAAACTGAGTATACACATACAAAATGAAGTGGCTGAAGAATTTCGGCTCTCTTAATATCCCTCTCAATATCCTTAATCTTCAAAACCTCAAATAGGAGACTTTGATATCTTCATAGCCATCCTCTTTATCTAAACCTCCAAGAAAAAAGGTCCAAATATAGCTTTGAGTATAATCAAGGCAAGGAAGCACCGAAAACAAAAATTACTTAGCTTGAAGGTTGAAGTATATATGACCTTGAAGATCTCTTGCAAAATAAGTCGATGAAGAATGACATGATTCTCTAATTGGTGCCTTGTAAGATTACTTCCTTGAATTTAGACAAACCACACAAACAATTTCTAGTTCTTGCCTTCAAATTAATTTTTTTATTTTGTCTCAATTTAGTAATAAAGTTTTGATACTACATGAGATGTGCCCACCTAGAAAACTAGGGGAGTGACATTTGTTAGTTGCCCAATTGCATGTTTAAAGCAACACCATCTAGATCCCATGGAACACAAATTCTTAGTCTAGCTTTTGGGTCCATCTCATAGGGGAAGTGCTTGATTTGACCTACTAGGATTGACTTGGGATAGTATCAAAGTTACATAAATAGCTTTGTAGCATCAAGTTCAAAAGGCCACTTATGTGATCAATGAACACTAGAAGTGACAAGCACCACAGTTGTGGTTCAATGAGAGTGAGAAACAAGGGAGAGTAGGACATCAACCCCTCTATCCATAGGACATAGTCTCACACCATCCCCTAAAATGGTGCTAGGTTTGGATTTAGGACTTGGACTCTAGGTAAGACGCCCACTAAAACAGTACTATGTTGGGATTTAAAACTTGGACTCTAGAAAATTCAACCTCTTAGGTGTAGACCCCTAAATTCATTGAGAAGCCATCTAATTGATTAGGTTCACCCATCCATAGAAAAACTCAATCGAGAAAATTTTCACCCACTTCTTACGCATACATTCAAATAAATTCTTTATGTTTCTACTTAGCCTAACATATATAGTAAAGTCATATAAAACCAACTTTATTAATTAATATGTTAAGCACAAGTTTGTTTCACGAAATCTAGTGCACATACGCAAATTCAATGTAAAATAGGCCTTTCTAATTTTTTTTAAAAAAAACAAGATATTACACTTTATTCATTTGGCCATAAACCAAGTGATCTAGAGCTTAGCATATAATGATGCAAGTGTGAGAGGATTTGGAGCCAAAAATGTAGAGCAAAGAGCTCACACACACACTCTTTCATTAATGTCAGTCATAACTCAAAAGCGTACAACCTAAGGACACACTAGGACCATTCACACCAAAGACAACTAAGTAGAGCTTGAAGTCTAACACTCCCCCTCAAGCTCAAGATAGCATATGTACAACAAGCAACTGTCTGAAAACAATGAATTTATCTTTACCCAGAGACTTGGTAAAGCTAAATGCAACCTGTTCATCAGCCTTCACATGCATGAGATCAACTCTCCCTACAAGAACCATCTCTCTGATGAAGTGGTATTGTACCTCAATGTGTTTTGTCCTAGCATGCTATATTGGATTCATGACTAGGAGTACACTACTAAGATTGTCACATAGCAGAGTCACTAGAGCATCTACCTGTATGTCCAAATTAGCCGTAAGATTGAGCAGCCATGCAATCTCATATGTCGCCAATGCAACACCCCTGTACTTTGCCTAAGTACTTGATAAAGTAAGTGTAGGCTACTTCTTGCTGCTCCAGCTAATCATTCAACTTCCAAACTCGAAAGCATAGCCACTTGTAGATATATGGTCATATGAGCATCCTACCCAATCTGCATCCGTGTATCCAACTAGTTTCAAGGGCTTATCTCTCACATAGAACAGCCTATAATCTACAATGGACTTAACATATCTCATAATAACTGGCTTATGAGCCCTACAACATAGCTAAAGTTAGGCCTAGTGATGGTTAGGTAAATCTGACTGCCAACCATCTGCCTGTACATAGTCACATCCTCAACTTCAACCCCAGTGATCATGTCTAGCTTTACATTCTGATCAAGAGGTGTATTCAGTGGTTTGCATTCAGCCATGCCATACTTCTTCAGCATTTCCATGGCATAGTGCTTCTACATCAGCCATAAACCATTTTCAGTTGTAACCACCTCAATGCCCAAGAAATACTTCAAATCACCTAAGTCTTTCATGTCAAATTCAGTTTTCAGCATCTTCATTACATGCTATATGGCCAAGTCATCATCACTAATGATTATCAAATTATCAACATATATGACCAGCTATACCAAGACACTGTCAGTATTTTTCATAAATAGGTTGTGATCAGCCCTGCCAACAGCAAATTCCAAGCTTTGCAAGTAGTTACTGATCCTTGCATGCTAGGCTCTCGGAGCGTGCTTCAGCCCGTACAATACTTTTTATAGCCTGCATACATAGTGCTGAAAATTAGGGTGTACATACCCTTCCGACTGATCCATATAGACATTCTCTGCCAAGTCACCATTGAGAAATGCATTCTTCACATCCATCTACTGCAATTTCCAGTCTCTAGCAGCAATCAAAGCAATCACAGTGCGTATGGTTGCCATCTTGGCAACAGGGCTGAATGTTTCCTCATAATCAAGTCCATATTGTTGGGCATACCCCTTAACAACTAGCTTGGCTTTGTACCTTTCCACACTGCCATTCAACTTGCATTTGATTTTGTAGACCCATTTGCAACCAATGGTCTTTTTCCCTTCAATCAATGGCACAAGATCCCTGTTTTATTTTTAGCCAAGGCATTCATTTCTTCATCCATAGCTGCACACTAGTTCTCATCTTTTACTGCTTCAACATATGTACCTGGTTCTTTGATCTCCATCACTTTTGTCATGTAAGCATAGTGCTTTGCAGAGTAGCCACTATACGTCAACTTGTCAATAGGATATCCAACCCTCTGCAAGAATCTAGGCTATGGTGCACTGCTCGATTCCCCTCTCTCATGAGGTGGAATGTACGTGCTTTGAGAGATAAAGCTCATCACCATCGTCATGGCCACCACCACTATACACGAAGAAGAAAGAGAAGTGTGTAAGGGAGAAGGGAGGGAAGGTGAGAAGAGAAGGTACAAAGGGTTTCATCTTCAGGCCTTTGAGGTAGGTACATTGCCTCTTCTTGGTTTATTTTTGTGTTCTCTTTTTGTTTTGTTTTTCTTTGCAAAGAGATACATGGAAAGAGAGGGAGGAAGGAAGGGAGGGACAAGAATGAAGGGAGAGGAAGAGAGAAAGAGGGAGAGAAAGGAAACAAAGAGAAAGAGCAAGAGAGAAATGAGAGATGAAGGGAGGGAGAGAGGAGGATGAGTGAGAGAAACAACGAGAGAGAGAGGGGGGAGAAACAAAGAGAGAGGAAACAAAGAAAGGGAAATAGAGAGAGAAAGAGAGGGGGAGAGAAATAGAGAGGGAGAGAAATATCTTTGTTTTTTAAGATTTTTATTTTCTATCTTTGATTGTCTTTGCAATGAGATGAGTTGAGTGAGAGTGGGGAGGGAAGGAGGGAGAGAAATAGAGAGAAGAAGGGAGGGGAAGGAAGAGAGAGATGGAGAGAAACAAAAAATGGGAGAGAGAGGGGCTTCATAAAAAAGTGTCGAAACCCGAGCATGGCATTTTACAGGTTTGTAAACAAGCAAGAGAAAGAGAGAGAGAGGCCGCCGCCACTGCCACCGCCACCGCCACCATCCATGAAGTGGGAGGAGACAAGTGTAAAGGAGAAGGAAGGAACTCACTAAGGAGAAAAAAAGAGAGAAGTATGAAGGGATTCTTCTTCAAGCTTTGAGGTAAGTGCATTATCTCTTCTCTCTTTGTTTTTCTCTTTTCTTTACTTCTCTATTTCTTTTTGTTGATGAAGTGTATAGAGAGAAGAAGTGAGAGAGATCAACGTGTGCAAGGGAGATTGAGAGAGAGAGAGAGAGAGAGAGGCCGCTGCCACCGCCAATCCACCACAAAAAGAGAGGGGACAACTGCAAAGAAGAAGGAGGGAACCCGTGAAGGAGAAGAAGAAGAAGGAGAGAAGCGCGAAAGGATTCTTCTTCAAACTTTGAGGTAAGTGCATTCTCTCTTCTCTCTTTGTTTTTCTCTTTTCTTTACTTCTCACTTTCTTTTGGTTGATGAAGAGATGTATAGAGAGAAGAAGGGAGACAGATCAACATAAGGGGGATGGAGAGAGAGAGAGAGAAAGAGAGAGAGAGAGAGGCTGCCAGTGCCACTACCATTGCCATTGCATCCACTAAAAGAGAGGAGACAACTACAAAGGAGAAGGAGAGAACCTGTGAAGGAGAAGGAGGAGAGAAGCGTGAAAGGATTCTTTAGACGTGTAACATTCCAAACTTCACGCGTGAACCGCCTCTATAAAGGATAATTGAATTGGAAATGGCAAATTTTTTAATTATTCCCCTTAGCCCCCAGCTGATAGTTGTGCTAGAGGGGAGGGGAATAGCATGTATGTGCAAGCTCCTTGCTGGAGCTTGCAGAGGGAAGGAGGCCATGCTCGATGCGACGTAGGGGAGGGAGGAACCTCTCCCTCTCCGTATAAAACTCGTAGCTATGGGGAGCCTTGAGGGGAGAATGAATAGCCGAGACTCTGCGCAAGAGTGAGAGAGGTGGGAGATTGCTATGCTGCTGTGGTGCAAGATTTGGCCGCCGTCGTGAAAGAGAGGAGTGGACGCCGATGCCACAGTCGAGGCATTGTCGTGAAGACCACTGATCTGCCGTCTCTGTCGCTGCTACAGCTTATAGACAATCTCCACATGCTCCTTAGAAGCTTTAGAAGCTTTTAAGAGGGGGGCTCTATAAGCCCCCTTCCCCTCCCCAAAAGAAATTTTTGCCTTAAAGGGCCTTCATGTGACCCTTAAGCCCTTCTTCCCACCCTCTCAAAATTCCCCTCATATGGAACCTTAAGCCTTTTTTCCCACCCTTGCAATAATTCCCTCCTAAGGGCTCCCTTAGGCCCCTTTTCCCCCCTGATTTGCCATTGAAGGACCTTTAAGTGGTCCTTAAGCCCCTTTTCTCCCCCATGCAAAAAAAAATCCCTTCTTTAGCCCCTTCCATACTCTTTGTTTTCCCCCTACACAAAAAGAAAAGACCCTCTTTAAGCCCCACACAAAAATCCACTGTTAAGGGTCTTTGACACCTTTTTCCCCGATACAAGAGCCCTCGTAAGGGTCTTCTACACCTTTTATTTTCCCTCTTTGTGTAGGTCTTTAAAAGGACCATTAAGCCTTTCCCGTGGCTTAATGGGCCTTACTCGTGGAGGATTTTAAAACACCCCCTTCCCAGGTTTTAAACCCTTTCCGTAGTTTCTATCCTCCTCCACAAAAGTATCCCTTCAAAGAGCTTCTACAATGTAATATTTCCGTTGTAAATATTTCCAACCCGTATGATACTCATGCAAGGGAATGACGGCATTGAATATTTGGACAGTGAAATTGTACAATCTCCATTGGCATGAACAAGACCAAAGTCAAGGAAACCCGCTTATGCTTGTGTGAACCCCCTCTTGAAAAGAAATCAAGATGAAATTTTGGATTTATGGCATTTTTTTAAAAAAAATCCAGCCAACGATCGTGCTGGAGGAGAGAGAGGGGAGCTGCTATGACTTAGCATCTAGCTGGAGCTCGTAAGGGAATGTAGGCATGCATGATGCCGCGTGGGGGAGGGAGGACCCCCTCCCCCTCACCTATTTAAGTGGTATGGGATAGCCAGGGAGGAGGCTGCCGCGAAGGAGGGGCCGTGAGGAGGCTGCCGTAAAGGAGGCTGTCGTGAAGGAGGTGTTGAAGAAGGGAGAGACTACGCCAGACTGTGGGAGGCTCGAAGCTGCCATTGTAGACGTGTGTGGAGGAAGGAGGACTGGAGCGACGAGTTGTCATGCTACACCGTGAGGAGGAAAGGGAGCCACCAGCTCAGACGTACGCCACTGCCTGTGACAGAGCCCACCGCTACCATTGCCGAAAGCTGCCAACTTCTCCTGCGGCTTGATACGCCACCACCATGCCAAGTCAAAGTCCACCCTTTTCCATCCGGCCATTCGATCCCATTTCAACCCACATGGTAATACCACGCTATTGTCCGTGATCAGAAGCTAGAAGCTTCTTATTTGAAAGCTTCTAAGGGGATTCCATAACACCCCTTCCTACCAGATCACACAATAGACCCATCCCGGGCTTTGAAGAAAAGGAGGCGACAAAGGCCCTTCCCACTAGATTTTCCACCAATCATCTTTTCCTCCCCTGGCTTCGAAGGGGAAGCCTATAAACCCTTTCCACCGATCACCCACAAGCCAATTCCTAGCCTTGGAATTTTGAAGAAAAGAAGAAGAAACTTATAAAGCTCCCTTCCTGCAAGACCCATCGTAAGGGCCTTTCCGCAAATAGGCTACAAAAGCCCACAAGCCATCCGTAAACCCATTCCTAGCCACCCCGGGTTCTTCCCAAAGAAGCTCATAAAGTCCCTTTTTCTCAAGCACTGTTCATCTCAAGTCCCACGAAGGAATCTCCTATGTATGATGGAGAAAGGCAAAGATCATAAGGTTGCTGTTGAGATATTGAGCTCCACTCGTGATACGCCAGGGTGACCGTTGTGTATTTATGTCACCGACTTGTCAGTTGCAGATGCGGTTGGTACACCGCCCATGAATAATAGCTACATGATAGCTATCCTTATCTACTCTAGTTCGTGGCTCAGTTAGTATGCCACCTTAGTTAGTTGAGTTTGGTTTGAGACCCATATATAGGGTTCTTCTATTTCTTTGTAAGAGAGTTCTTTTGGCTTCCACAACTAAGAAGAGGAAAACTGTTTTCAGCCTCCACCCTTGTGTGTATTCCCCCATTGTGCAAGCAAGAAAGCTACAAGTGAGACTCCTTCCTTCTCTCCCACAATCTTGACATGGTATCAGAGCCTTGTTCGTGGTAAGGAGCTCAAGAAAGCAAGCCAAGCTCGCGGTGTTCTAGTAAGAGGAGCAGTGTTGCTTTCATTTTATGTTTTGGGAGCAGATCTCTGCAGGTAGCACAGCCGGAAAGTGCAGGAGTGCATTGTCTCAGGTTGAGACGCCCTTCGCAGTGAAGCAAGAGGGCAGTATATGCTGCGGGAAAGGCCTTTAGCCCTTGGCAACCCTGTTTTTTTGATTTGAGGCCATTTCGGGGCCTGTTTTGGAGGCGGAAGTTTTCTGCACGCACTCAGGAAAAAGCCCTGTTTTATGCTGTGCGACCACTGTTCTACAGGTCGATGAAAAGTTACCACAGATATTGCATCGTAGAAAAGTTACCACAGATATTGCATCGTATGCTCGTGTGCAGAGACATTGGGAGTTACAGAATCATCCTTGGTTCCTGTATATGCAAAATCGTCACTAGGAAGTGACTGTGTGGTTAAATACCACTTTCGTCAGTTTTGCAGATTTGCCCTTGTGAGGCTGAAGCTGTGTTCTCTGCAGTGACAGAATTTTTTGCAGGATTCTGTAATGGCGTCTGATTCTCTTTCACAGATTGTAACTGAAAAGCTTGACAAGAACAACTTCCAAGCATGGAAGTTTAGAATGATGAATTTCCTTATGGGAAAAGGATATTGGGAATTTGTTGCAGGAAATGAAGAAGAACCAGTTCTTCCTGATGTTCCCAATCAATAGCAAATGCAGGCATTCAAAGCATGGAATGAGAGAGCCAGGAAAGTTATGTACTGGCTGTCTATCAGTATTTTAGACTCTATGATTGTGCATATTCAGGATGCAAGTACGCCAAAGGAGGCATGGGATACTTTGTCAAAAATGTACAGCACAAATACTCAAGCCAGGAAAATGCAGCTCAAGCAAGAGTTGCATAATGTGTAAAGAGAAAATATGAGCATCAACGACTACCACATGAAGGTGAAGAAGATTGCAGATGCACTTGCTTCCATTGGGTCGCCAGTGGAAGATGATGATTTAGTTTCTGTGACCTTGAATGGTCTAGGAAAGGATTATGCACAGTTTCGGACATCCATTTCAGTTCGTGAAAGATTTCCTGATTTTGAGGAGTTGATTGCTCTTCTAATTTCTGAGGAGCAGAGAAATGGTGGTGCATCTTCTTCAGGAGGAACTTCAAAAGAAGCTGTCTTCTACTCAAATGCTGGAAGAGGTAGAGGCAGAGGTAGAGGAGGCCGATTTGGAGGCCGTGGCAGAAATCAGAATATGCAGCAAACTCAAGAAAACCAGTCCTATGGAGGAGGACGTGGTAACTCTAGAGGCAGGGGGAGCCAAAGAGGTCGTGGTGGATGGCAAAGAGGCCAAAATGCAAACAGTAATGTTGAATGCTACTACTGTGGTAAAATGGGTCATATGGCTAAAGACTGCTATAAAAAGCAGAATGACATCATGAATGGAAAACTGCAACAAGGGAATTATGCATCTTCTAGTAGACAGGGTGATGACAGAAATGAGCACTTGTTTATGGTGCAGCACATGAACAATTTTGTGACAAGTGCAGAAGAAAGCAATGATGTATGGTATGTTGACTTAGGTGCATCAAACCACATGACAGGTCATGCAGAATGGATGGAGGATGCAAGAAAAATGGAAAAACCAGGATTTGTGGAGACTGGTGATGACACTGCACATCCTATTGTGCAGATTGGAAAAATTCCTTTGTCTATGCAGGATGGGAAAAAGAAATACCTGTCCGATGTATTTCATGTCCCGAATATCACCAAGAATCTAGTTTCTGTTGGTCAAATGGTTGAACAGGGCTTGCAGGTCAGATTTAATCCTCATGGATGCTTTGTTGAGGATATGAAAAATAAAGGTCGCTTGATAGCAAAAGGAAAGAAGAATGGCAGAATGTTTACATTGGATGCAGACATGTCTGAATTGAGTGCAGCAATGTTTGCACATGGGACCGGTGTAGTTGCAGATATTGATATCTGGCATAAACGCATTGGTCATGTTAATGTACAGCGACTTAAATCAATGCAGGCCCAAAATATTGTTACAGGTTTGCCAAAATTCAAGGTTGCAGAAATGCATAAGGTATGTGAAGCCTGTCAGTTTGGAAAACAGGCAAGGAAACCATTTCCTAGACATGTTCAAGAGAGTAAGAAGCCATTGGAATTAATCCACTCTGATGTGTGGACTACTAAAGCTGCGTCTCTTGGAGGCTGTCATTATTTTGTCAGTTTTATTGATGACTATAGCAGAAAAGTTTGGGTGTATTTTATGAAAAAGAAAAGTGAAGTTTTTGGGCATTTCAAAACTCTTAAAGCTATGGCTGAAAAAGAAACAGGTCTGCAGATAAAATGCCTAAGGTCAGATGGAGGGGGAGAGTACCTCTCAAATGAGTTTGCAAGGTTCCTGCAGGAGCATGGCATAAAGCAGCAATATTCATGCAGTCATACCCCACAACAAAATGGAATTGCAGAAAGAAAAAACAGGCATATTGGAGAGGTATCTCATGCCATGCTCAACGAAAAAGACCTGCCAGATTTTTATTGGGTTGAAGCAGTTGCTACAGCAGTCTACATAATGAACAGGACTCCCACTGCAGCAATACATGGAATGACTCCAGAGGAGAGGTATACTGGTAGGAAACCAGATATTTCTCATTTGAAAACTTTTGGTTGCATTGCCTATGTACATGTGCCAGATGAGTTGAGATCCAAGTTGGATCCAAAAGCTGAGAAGTGCATCTTTATTGGTTACTCTCTGCAGCAAAAAGGGTATAGATGCTATAACCCTTCTACTCGTAAGTTTACAGTGAGCAGAGATGTTGTTTTTGATGAGATGAGTAGTTGGTATAAACCAGTAAATGTGATTGATGATGTAGATGCACAAAATGGTAATGCTGCACAGAATTCACAGCAGCAGTCACAAAATATTAGTGGACCTGGAGCATCCTCTAGCAGTGGTTCACATTCTTCGCCATGGACAGGCAGATTGAGATCAGGAGAATCTTCTCAAAGCAATGCAGATAGTGGTATGCAGGTATCACGAAAAGGAAAAGAGAAGGTTGATCAGCCCATGTTTGATGTGAATGCAGGTCACTCTTATGTGGATGGTGAATCCAGTGGCTCAGAACAGAGCATTGATGATGAGTTGGGTATCCCCTCTATTGTTACACCTGGAGTAAGAAAGACCAGGGATGTTTTGAGAGCACCTGGAAGTGAGCCTACTTTGTGTAGGTCTACCAGAGCTAGGTATCCTGTGGATAGGCTGAAATATGATGGATTTACAGCCATTCACTATGCATATATGGTCAAAGTGATACAGGAACCAGAACCCACTTCTTTTGAGCAAGCCATGGGAAAAGAAAAATGGGAGAAAGCCATGGATGAAGAAATGGATGCCTTGGAAGCAAATGCTACATGGGAATTGGTACCTTTGCCTAAAGGAAAAAATGCAATCGGCTGTAAGTGGGTCTATAAGGTGAAGCACAATGCAGATGGTTCTGTGAACAGATACAAGGCAAGATTAGTAGTCAAGGGGTATGCACAAACATATGGCATTGACTATGAAGAAACATTCAGTCCGGTTGCAAGGATGGCAACCGTAAGAGCAGTCATTGCTATGGCTGCATCAAAGGGAATATGGTCTTTACATCAGATGGATGTAAAGAATGCCTTCTTGCATGGTGATTTGCAAGAAGAGGTCTATATGGAGCAGCCACCAGGTTATGTGCATGCTGTTCATCCTGAGTTTGTTTGCAGGTTGAAGAAAGCCTTGTATGGCTTGAAGCAAGCACCTAGAGCATGGTCTGACAAGATAGGACAGTATCTTGTCACTATTGTCTTTCAGATTTCCAAGGCAGATTTCTCACTTTATGTGAGAAAAAAGAGAAAGGTATTATGCTACTTGTCATTTATGTTGATGATTTGATTATGACAGGTGACAGTGATGAAGATATCCTTCATGTGAAAATGCTATTGAAGCAGAAGTTTGAGATAAAGGATTTGGGAGAGCTGCGTTATTTCTTGGGCATTGAGGTGATTAGATCACCAAGTGGAATACAGCTCTTGCAGAGGCAGTATGGATTGGACATGCTGTCCAAATATGGGATGACAGGCTGTAAGCCTATTTCAGTTCCTTTGGAGCAGAATGTGAAGCTGAGCACAGATGCATGTGAGCTTCTAGAAGACCCTACTATGTACAGACGCATAGTAGGAAGTTTGATTTATATGACTATTACCAGGCCAGATTTGAGCTATGCTGTTGGATTGGTAAGTCAGTTTATGCAGGCTCCAAGGAAACCACATTTGGATGCGGCTAGACGCATACTCAGGTATGTGAAGTCCACATTGCAGTATGGACTATTTTATGAGACTGGGGTTCAGATAAAGTTGCATGGATACATTGATGCTGATTGGGCTGGTAGTATTTCTGATAGACGATCTACCAGTGGATATGTGTTCTCTTTCGGGAGTGCTGCAGTCACTTGGAGCAGCAAGAAACAGCCTACAATTGCCTTGTCGAGCACAGAGGCTGAGTACAGGGGTGCAGCAATGGCTGCATGTGAGGTAGCTTGGTTGCATAAGCTACTTTATGATATGCATCAGTCTACAGATGGGCCAGTTGTCATTTATTGTGACAACATGAGTAGTATACACTTGGCAAATAACCCAGTCTATCATGCTAGAACAAAGCACATTGAGGTGCATTATCACTATGTGCGAGAGAGGGTTTTACTAGGTCTTATTGATCTAGTTTATGTCAGCACAGAGGATCAGGTAGCTGACATATTCACGAAGGCATTGGGCGCAGAGAAGCTGCGCAAGTTCAGAGACCTGCTTGGTGTGTAGGAATTGGGATTGAGCTCGAGGGGGAGTGTTGAGATATCGAGCTCCACTCGTGATACGCCAGGGTGACTGTTGTGTATTTATGTCACCGACTTGTCAGTTGCAGATGCGGTTGGTACACCGCCCATGAATAATAGCTACATGATAGCTATCCTTATCTACTCTAGTTCGTGGCTCAGTTAGTATGCCACCTTAGTTAGTTGAGTTTGGTTTGAGACCCATATATAGGGTTCTTCTATTTCTTTGTAAGAGAGTTCTTTTGGCTTCCACAACTAAGAAGAGGAAAACTGTTTTCAGCCTCCACCCTTGTGTGTATTCCCCCATTGTGCAAGCAAGAAAGCTACAAGTGAGACTCCTTCCTTCTCTCCCACAATCTTGACAGTTGCATACCAAGGTGAGTAAATTGGTAGACCGCGAAGGCAAACCACAAGCCAAAATCATGCCTACGATGGTCCCTAAAAAGCCACAAGGCGCACCTGCGGGAGGATCTTCTCCTAGTATATACGTGGATATTTCCCGGAGTCCACATATCCAGGTTTTATCTATTTGGATTCCACACAAAAGTATTGAATTAGTCACGATAACTTCATGGATTAGGAAGCACTCATGCATATTCAAATTCACCTAGTCAAGTTAACTGCAATTGGAAAATGAATTGGCTATTTGAACAATTTACTAGGATTAGCTCAAAATATGAAAATTGGTCATTGGTACGTTCAATGGGATGAATGAAAAGAACATAAGGTGTCTATGCATTTTTAGGACCTTACCAATAAGTTTCCTTTTGTGCATTCAAAAGTGAGGAGCCTAGGTCAACTGTTGCCTCATTACAAGGTTGAAATTATTGAGGTACACTTTTTTTACTAGGCATAATGGCATGTCACATTTTTAGATAAATCTTCTTGGTAATGATTCATTAAGGAAGTCGTTATCACTCGTAGGAAATAAAAAAGCATGGGAATAATTCTAAGGGCTGCATTAAATAGGTTAACTCTAGCTTCAATTGGCATAAATCTCATTTAACTACGTGTAGCTAGGAAAGGAGTGCATGTTGCACAGTCATCGCACGTAAGAATTTCATTCATTCAGTGTACGAATATTTCTTTCAGAAATGTAGTTAGGGAAAGGCTGCACGGTTCATTTTAACATAAAACCCTAAAAGCTTAATAGCATGAATCGTGAATCCAGGTCCTAGTAGAGATAAATGGAAGTTATGTGAATTTTAGTAGGTGCTTGGTCTTAACAAGAGTAGTTAGGGATTGTGAATCTAGAGGAAATGAATCGCGTGCTTACGTGAGTTATGACGTAATGCAACTAGTTTTTCCCCTCTTAGATCAAGACAATATCTTTAGGAATGGTTTGTCCTTGTCATAAGACAAGTAAATGGGTTTACCCAAAACACCTAAACCACAAAGGACTCATTTAGGTTGGTTAAATCGATGCAATATACTCCAAGTGCTAGCTAGGGTTTAGCACATTAAGGACTTGACCTAGTTTCACGCACCTGTTACCAATACGAACCTTTAAACCAAAGGTCCTACCCACATTCACGGAATGTAGGGCACAATTGGACGCTGATGCATAAAACGATCTAAGGTTTCTACCCTAAGGATCACTCATTCAAATGATAAAACTCGGATTAAGTTGGAATTCCTAGGACCTTGTTGCCCTAGTGTAATTAGGAATGGGTTGGGTAAAAAGACACCCTAAACCCTGCTTCTCGTCTGGAGATAATTTCGTGACCAAAAAACGCCATTCAATGGGTGAAATGATCCCATGGAAAAGATGCAACACTTGTGCAATAAGTTGCAACGTCGCATAGACTTGTGGTTTGTTCACAAGAGAGTTTTTCCATTTCTTGGAATGAGGTTGGCAAGTTCTTGCAAGAGGATGAGTAGTCATCCTGTTATATCACATTTCTTGGGAAAAATTGCCAAGTAAAGGGAAGTTAGTTATTCGCTTGGAAGCAAATGATCAATCAATAAATTGGAGCGACATGGTTGCCAGGATTTACTGTTAATAAAACCTAAGGTATTGGTTAAGTTGGGTTAACAGGGTATGGCCCTAACCCAAGGACAATAGGGTGAACAAACAAACCCTTAGGGATCTTGCCAAGTCACAATTGATCCCGGATCGAATGCTAGATGCATTCGGAGAGAAGGATTCACTCCTTAGAAATTGGCCAAATAAACAATCACTGGAATTGATTGTGCTTGTAACAGTTTAGAAAGCACTATTTGCATTTTTTGCTCAAGGAACTAAAGGATGAAAAGATATCTAAAGCTTTAGGTTGAAGGCTTGAAGGGAGTGGCAGCTTCAGTTACCCCCGATTGCCTGCCTGACCCTAACCAAGGGGGTTGTTGACCGCGCCAGGAACGTGGACCGAACTAGCCGCGAGAGGTCTCACCGTTGAGTTCTACTTGGAGCAGGAGGACGCTTGGGTGCCAGGGGGGGCTTTGGCCGTAAATCTCTCGCCTTCTAGGTCATGCACAAGAGGCTAACATGACTCGGGATTGGATCTCGAGGCTTGCATACTAGTCTACGGGCAGAAGCTTGGAATAGTGATCCCTGGCGGATTACTGGATAGCCTTCGGGCGGATTATGGACATGCCTACGGGCAAAACTCCTTGTATTTCAAAGATAAAATGATGAAATGATAATAAAGAATTTGGTTGATATTGTTTTTCTATGTCACGTGATAAGATTACGTGAAGGAAACAGTGCTTAACAGGAGTAATTAAAGAAGCTGATTGTTATATGTCAAATTAATGTGTTAGATAATTACATAACTAAAACAAACTGAGGAAAGTGCGGAGGATGGGCCATGGGTCCATCCTACGGTTGGGTGGTCCCAGTTAGCCGGGAACTTTTCTCAAAAATCTTGAAGAACAGCGGGATGATCATCATCATCAAAACGAATAAATGAGAGCAATGACCTAGAGTTACGTCTTACCCGATTTACGCTGTTTTAGGGGAACGGAATGGGACTATGCCTTATGGCAGAGAGGTTGAGCCTTGCATCCCTCTCGTTTCCCATTCTCCTTGAACCAAGTACAGTGTGAATCTGCTTCGGACCTGGAGTTTCTGCGTAAAGTAGTTCGCTCGGGTCTGACGCTAGTTGCTGTTAGCTAATGACCAAATCAGGAAAACCCTAATTCAGGTCGATCCTAAGTGGGAACAGCCAGGATACTTCCGCTACGTGGCAGACGCGGGAAGACCTAGATCGCAAGTCCCGTAACATTCCATGGGAATGCCGGGCGGAGCTTTCTAGACATCCTTTCCGATGGACTGCTAAGACGTGTCTTGGATGATTCTATTGGACACGCTACAGTTGGTATCAGAGCAAACCAACAAAGGACTTGTTTTTAAGAAATTTTCATAAGAAGAAGTAAAGAAAAAGTTACTGTTCCAAACATTTCCTTACTTCAATGTTGTCTTGCAGAATTATGAAGCATGGAACAGGTTCTTAGTATTTTGAGTCATGTTTATGACCGCGATGCATTCCACGGATTATCGACAAAGGGTTGAGATGATGAACATCCTAGACCGCATTTACAATCCATCGCCTGTGTATGTGGAACGGAGATGGATGGGTGTTTCAGGGATCTATTACATAACTGCCTACCGACCTGCGTACCTCCAAATTAACTTGAAGAGAATCAAGTGGATGGAGGATTTAAAGATTGTGAAGCTGTTCGTCTTTGTTGAGGCTCACGCAAACGCGACCCTACAAGTCGGGGGTCGAAGGGTTAACCAGAATAAGTATGTGTACGGGGAAGTGATTCAAAGAATCCCTGCCGACCAAATCAAGGTTTTGGGGCGTCATGAGAAGAATGGATATCGAAGGAAAAGATACCCTAATCTTCCAATGAACTATTGATTCCCGAAAATCGATGACCCAAATCCGTACTACTACTCAGTTCCTGTAGAGCTGAATGCAACAACATCTTATTCTCCTCGAATTAATGTATCAACTTGTTCCATCGCCCCAAGAAATAATTGTACCTCGAAAGGGCTATGCTGATATGAATGGAATAAAACTTTTTTTTAAATCAACGATTGTCTTGACTATGAATATTGATAAAGAAGTAAAGTGATTTGGTCACTTGGCTAAAGGAATATGCGGACGTAGTTCCTGAAGAGTTAACAGAACTCCCGCTTCAAAGAGAAGTAGATCATGAGATCAAGCTAGTAATAGGAGCTGCGCAAATTGAGAAGAGACCCTATAGAATGTTTATACCAGAAGCAATTGAACTGAAGGAACAACTCAAGCAAGTGCTAGATCAGAGGGCTACATCCGTCTTAGCAGTTCACCATGAGAAGCACCTGTACTGTTCTAGAAAAAGAAAGATGGAACACTTTGACTATGTATTGATTACAGAGGGTTGAATCAATCAACAGTCAATAACAAATATCATATTCCTAGAATAGATGAGCTTCTTGATAGTCTTCAGGGTGCCAAGATCTTCTCCAAGATTATCTTAGGTCTGGTTACTATCGGATAAGAATCAAGGAAGAAGATATCCCAAAGACGACCTTCAACACTAGATATGGACACTTTGAGTTCTAGTTATGTCATTAGGGCTTACGAATGTGCCTGCCACATTCAATAGGTTAATACAAGATATCTTTAGACCATATCTTGATAACTTCGTGCTCGTCTTCTTTGATGACACTCTGGTCTATTCCAAACAGGAAGGAGATCATGAACCCCAACTTCGGATTTTCCTTGAGACAAGGAGATCACACAAGTTGTATGCTAAGATGACGAAATGTGCATTCCTCAAACGTCAGATTGGTTATTTGGGATTCATCATATCAGCAGAAGGAATCTCAGTGGAACCGGCCTAAGTCAAAAATGTTCTAGGATGGCCAAATACCAACAACTGTCAAAGAAATATGCAGCTTTCTTGGATCGACAAGATGGTATAGGGTCTTCATCAAAAACTATGCTTTGATTGCAGCACCTTTGATAGAATTATTGAAGAAGCAAACGTCCATTGCATGGTCAACTATCGAACAAACTAGCTTTGATAGGTTGAAGCAAAGTTTGGTATCAGCACCGATCCTAAAACTTCTAGACCACAGTAAGGAGTAGAGGTAGTAACTGATACTAGCATGCTTATGTAGAAAAGTCATCCTATAGCCTAATCTTCAAGAAACTGAAGAGCCATGAAAAGAATTATGCTACCCATGATCTTGAACTTTTAGTTGTCAAGCTTTGGAGACACTACTTGCTGGGTAACAAGTTTACACTAGTGACTGATCATAAAAAGTCTCAAGTGGAACTTTACCTAGAACAAGCTCAACATGAGGCAATGTCAGTGGATTGAAGTGCTGGAGGAGTGTGACCTTAAGATCAAGTACCGAACTGGAAAGGAGTATGTAGTTACTGATGCACTCAGTCGCAAGGCATTCCTTAATTCTCTAATCTTGCAAAATCCATCAATAGCTAGATCTCTAGCCACAAAGGTGTCCATGCCGAACAACCCCATACTTGAGCTAGCTAGAGAGGAAGGATGCCATGATCTAGCCTATCAAAGGATGCTAAGGGAAATCTCTATCGAGGACCAGGAACAAAAGCTAGAGGCTAAGTATCATGAATTCTCTGTCAATAGTGGACTTGTCTACTATAGGATGAGAGTATGTATACCAGCAAGCCAGTCACTTAAGTAGAAGATATTGTGGGAAGCTCATGATTCCCCTTTCTCAAGACATCCTGGCTATGCCAAGACTCTCATTGCAGTTAGGAAAAGATACCATTGGGAGAGGCTTAATGGTGACATTCTCAAATATTTTACTGAGTGTTTGTCTTGTCAACGTATCAAAGACAAACATGTCAAAATGCCAGGGAAGTTGCAACCACTTGACGTTCCCCAAATGAAATGGGAATTAATCAATATGGACTTTGTTGATTGGCCTACCCCAAGTTTAGGGAGGATACCACTCCATCATGGTTGTGGTTGACATGTTGACTAAGGTTGCCTACCTTATTCTGGTAAAGACAAACTATAAAGCCTCAAACATTGCAAGGTTGTTTATCAAGGAGATATTCAAGCTACATGGGTTAACCAGAAGAATCATTAGTGATCATGATTCTCTCTGCACATCACACTTCTGGAGAGCTATCTTTGAAGCTATTGGGACTCAACTCTATTTTAATACAGCTTATCATCCCCAAACTGATGACCAAACAGAGCAAATAAATCAAGTCATCAAGGACATGCTTAGGGCACACTGCTGTCTTGAGCCAAAAAGGTGGATTCAATACTTGCCTTCAGTTGAATTTGCCTACAATACTTCTTACCAACAAGGTATTCAGATGACCCCTTTCTAGGCATTGTATGGTCATGATTGTCGAAGTCCCCTAAACTTTTCTAATCCAAACCTAAGAGTTGAAGCATCAAGACAGATGTTGAAAGACATGAATGATCAAATAAAGTCAATAAGACAAGACATACAAGCGGCCAAGGATAGACAAAAGGCATACGCAGATTTGAAACATCAAGTAAGAGTCTTCGAAGAAGGAGACATGGTCTTCATTCGTGTGCACCCTAAAAAGAGTTCCCTATCCTTAGGAGATTGCAAGAAGCTAAGTCCAAGGTATTCTTGACCATACAAGATCCTTAAATGCCTAGGACCTATTGCTGATAGATTGCAACTCCTTGAAAACCTAAAGGTTCATAATATATTCCATATCAGCCTATTGAAGAAGTATGTACCTAATCCTAACCATGTACTCGATGACCAACAGGTTGTAATGCCTAGTCAAGGAGTCCTTGAACTAAGGCATGACAGGATCTTAGATGTTAGGGAGAGACAACTAAGATCCAGAACCTTGAGAGAATGCCTCGCCCAGTGGAAAGTTTATCCCGAGGAGGATGCCACTTGGATGGATGAAAGCACTCTCAACCATCAATATCCCCCAGTTTATCTTGAGATGAGGACATCTCGATTCCTCCAAGGGGGAGAGAATGTAATATTTCCGTTGTAAATATTTCCAACCCGTATGATACTTATGCAAGGGAATGACGGAATTGAATATTTGGACAGTGAAATTGTACAATCTCCATTGGCATGAACAAGACCAAAGTCAAGGAAACCCGCTTATGCTTGTGTGAACCCCCTCTTGGAAAGAAATCAAGATGAAATTTTGGATTTATGGCATTTTTTTAAAAAAAATCCAGCCAACGATCGTGCTGGAGGAGAGAGAGGGGAGCTGCTATGACTTAGCATCTAGCTGGAGCTTGTAAGGGAATGTAGGCATGCATGATGCCACGTGGGGGAGGGAGGACCCCCTCCCCCTCACCTATTTAAGTGGTATGGGATAGCCAGGGATGAGGCTACCGCGAAGGAGGGGCCCTGAGGAGGCTGCCGTAAAGGAGGCTGCCGTGAAGGAGGTGTTGAAGAAGGGAGAGACTACACCAAACTGTGGGAGGCTCGAAGCTGCCATTGTAGACGTGTGTCGAGGAAGGAGGACTGGAGCAACGAGTTGTCGTGCTACACCGTGAGGAGGAAAGGGAGCCGCCAGCTCAGACGTACGCCGCCGCCTATGACAGAGCCCACCGCTACCATTGCCGAAAGCTGCCAACTTCGCCTGTGGCTTGATACGTCACCACCATGCCAAGTCAAAGTCCACCCTTTTCCATCTGGCCATTCGATGCCATTTCAACCCACATGGTAATACCACGCTATTATCCGTGATCAGAAGCTAGAAGCTTCTTATTTGGAAGCTTCTAAGGGGCTTCCATAACACTCCTTCCTACCAGATCACACAATAGGCCCATCCCAGGCTTTGAAGAAAAGGAGGCGACAAAGGCCCTTCCCAGTAGATTTTCCACCAATCATCTTTTCCTCCCTGGGCTTCGAAGGGGAAGCCTATAAACCCTTCCCACCGATCACCCACAAGCCAATTCCTAGCCTTGGAATTTTGAAGAAAAGAAGAAGAAACTTATAAAGCTCCCCTCCCGCAAGACCCATCGTAAGGGCCTTTCCGCAAATAGGCTACAAAATCCCACAAGCCATCCGTAAACCCATTCCTAGCCACCCCGGGTTCTTCCCAAAGAAGCTCATAAAGCCCCTTTTTCCGCAAGCACCGTTCATCTCAAGTCGCGCGAAGGAATCTCCTATGTATGATGGAGAAAGGCAAAGATCATAAGGCTGCATACCAAGGTGAGTAAATTGGTAGACCTCGAAGGCAAACCACAAGCCAAAATCATGCCTACAATGGTCCCTAAAAAGCCACAAGGCACGCCTGCGGGAGGATTTTCTCCTAGTATATACGTGGATATTTCCCGGAGTCCACATATCCAGGTTTTATCTATTTGGATTCCACACAAAAGTATTGAATTAGTCACGATAACTTCATGGATTAGGAAGCACTCATGCATGTTCAAATTCACCTAGTCAAGTTAACTGCAATTGGAAAATGAATTGGCTATTTGAACAATTTACTAGGATTAGCTCAAAATATGAAAATTGGTCATTGGTACGTTCAATGGGATGAATGAAAAGAACATAAGGTGTCTATGCATTTTTAGGACCTTACCAATAAGTTTCCTTTTGTGCATTCAAAAGTGAGGAGCCTAGGTCAACTGTTGCCTCATTACAAGGTTGAAATTATTGAGGTACACTTTTTTTACTAGGCATAATGGCATGCCACATTTTTAGATAAATATTCTTGGTAATGATTCATTAAGGAAGTCGTTATCACTCGTAGGAAATAACAAAGCATGGGAATAATTCTAAGGGCTGCATTAAATAGGTTAACTCTAGCTTCAATTGGCATAAATCTCATTTAACTACGTGTAGTTAGGAAAGGATTGCATGTTGCACACTCATCGCACGTAAGAATTTCATTCATTCAGTGTACGAATGTTTCTTTCAGAAATGTAGTTAGGGAAAGGCTGCACGGTTCATTTTAACATAAAACCCTAAAAGCTTAATAGCGTGAATCGTGAATCCAAGTCCTAGTAGAGATCAATGGAAGTTATGTGAATTTTAGCAGGTGCTTGGTCTTAACAAGAGTAGTTAGGGATTGGGAATCTAGAGGAAATGAATCGCGTGCTTACGTGAGTTATGACGTAATGCAACTAGTTTTTCCCCTCTTAGATCAAGACAATATCTTTAGGAATGGTTCGTCCTTGTCGTAAGACAAGTAAATGGGTTTACCCAAAATACCTAAACCACAAAGGACTCATTTAGGATGGTTAAATCGATACAATATACTCCAAGTGCTAGCTAGGGTTTAGCACATTAAGGACTTGACCTAGTTTCACGCACCTGTTACCAAGACGAACCTTTAAACCAAAGGTCCTACCCACATTCACGGAATGTAGGGCACAATTGGACGCTGATGCATAAAACGATCTAAGGTTTCTACCCTAAGGATCACTCGTTCAAATGATGAAACTCGGATTAAGTTGGAATTCCTAGGACCTTGTTGCCCTAGTGTAATTAGGAATGGGTTGGGTAAGAAGACACCCTAAACCCTGCTTCTCGTCTGGAGATAATTCCGTGACCAAAAAAACGCCATTCAATGGGTGAAATGATCCCATGGAATAGATGCAACACTTGTGCAATAAGTTGCAACGTTGCATAGACTTGTGGTTTGTTCACAAGAGAGTTTTGCCATTTCTTGGAATGAGGTTGGCAAGTTCTTGCAAGAGGATGAGTAGTCATCCTGTTATATCACCTTTCTTGGGAAAAATTGCCAAGTAAAGGGAAGTTAGGTATTCGCTTGGAAGCAAATGATCAATCAATAAATTGGAGCAACATGGTCGCCAGGATTTACTGTTAATAAAACCTAAGGTATTGGTTAAGTTGGGTTAATAGGGTATGGCCCTAACCCAAGGACAATAGGGTGAACAAACAAACCCTTGGGGATCTTGCCAAGTCACAATTGATCCCGGATCGAATGCTGGATGCATTCGGAGAGAAGGATTCACTCCTTAGAAATTGGCCAAATAAACGATCACTGGAATTGATTGTGCTTGTAACAGTTTAGAAAGCAATGTTTGCATTGTTTGCTCAAGGAACTAAAGGATGAAAAGATATCTAAAGCTTCAGGTTGAAGGCCTGAAGGGAGTGGCAGCTTCAGTGACCCCCGATTGCCTGCCTGACCCTAACCAAGGGGGTTGTTGACCGCGCCGGGAACGTGGACCGAACCCGCCGCAAGAGGTCTCTCCGTTGAGTTCTACTTGGAGCAGGAGGACGCTTGGGTGCCAGGGGGGGCTCTGGCCGTAAATCCCTCGCCTTCCGAGTCCTGCACAAGAGGCTAACGTGACTCGGGATTGGATCTCGAGGCACGCATACTAGTCTACAGGCAGAAGCTTGGAATAGTGATCCCTGGCGGATTACTGGATAGCCTTCGTGCGGATTATGGACAAGCCTACAGGCGGAACTCCTTGTATTTCAAAGATAAAATGATGAAATGATAATAAAGAATTTGGCTAATATTGTTTTTCTATATCACGTGATAAGATTACGTGAAGGAACCAGTGCTTAACAGGAGTAATTAAAGAAGCTGATTATTATATATCAAATTAATGTGTTAGATAATTACATAACTAAAACAAGCTGAGGAAAGTGTGGAGGATGGGCCATGGGTCCGTCCTACGGTTGGGTGGTCCCGGTTAGCCGGGAACTTTTCTCAAAAATCTCGAAGAACAGCGGGATGATCATCATCATCAAAATGAATAAATGAGAGCAATGACCTAGAGTTACGTCTTACCCGATTTACACTGTTTTAGGGGAATGGAATGGGACTATGCCTTATGGCAGAGAGGTTGAGCCTTGCATCCCTCTCGTTTCCCATTCTCCTTGAACCAAGTACAGCGTGAATCTGCTTCGGACCTGGCGTTTCTGCGTAAAGTAGTTCGCTCGGGTCTGACGTTAGTTGCTGTTAGCTAATGACCAAATCAAGAAAACCCTAATTCAGGTCAATCCTAAGTGGGAACGGCCAGGATACTTCCGCTACGTGGCAGACGTGGGAAGACCTAGATCGCAAGTCCCGTAACATTCCATGGGAATGCCGGGCGGAGCTTTCTAGACATCCTTTCCGATGGACTGCTAAGACGTGTCCTGGATGATTCTATTGGACACGCTATATACGAAGGGAAGGAAAAGAAAACTCATAAAGGACGATGGAATTTCAAAAGGGAGTTCGCAAAGCTGCATCTAAGACGGAAAGGCCGCATTCGCGATGGCTCCTAAGAAAACCCAAGGCGCAATGGCAGGAGGATTGTCTCCTAGCATCCACATAGACATCTCACCACAAGTCCAGGTTCTTCTTCCTAATTTTTATTTTTCATTGTTATAATTCAATCGTGCATAGATAATTTTTGGAGATAGGATGCACTTTCTGTCTTAAATACTTTGGTTAATTTAAAAGAATCAGCTTACGACGGACAAGTTTGATCATTAGTATTTTTAATAAAACGAACAAAATAAAGTGAGCAAAAAATTGATATGCATTTCTAGCAAGTAGTTTTTGTGCATTTCAATGAATTGAACTTTGATTAATGTCCATATTAACAAAATGGAATTAAGATAGTGCACTCCGTTTAGGCATGGAAGTATAAATTGCATGTCACATTATTAGGACATATCTTCTTCGCAATAAGTCATAATGGAAAGTGCTAAGAATCTATAGGAAAGTGCAAGGCATGAAATGATTCTTAAGTTGAATAACTCTAGTCAATTGGTATAAATATCGTTTTTCAACTGCATAATTATTAGAAAAGGCTGCATGTTTTAGCATGAATCTTGTTCGTAAGTTATAGGATGATTAATTGGAATTAGGCTATAACCTAACCTAGGCTTGATCTTAAATCGGAAAGTTAGGATTTGAAAATCAACTTATGCATAGATAATAAGTCATGTGGTTAGGGAAATGATAGCGTAATTATCTTCAAAAGTAGATAGGTTTAAATTGGCATAAACCTAAAAACCTAAACCTGCGGTGTACTCGTTTTAGAAAGAGTTAATTCAATTTCAAAGAACTAACTAGGATTTAATACGTGACCTAGTTGCACGTATTGCTAAATCTGGAACTCCTATATCCTAATGACTTGCACACATTCACGGAATGTAGGGACATTGGAACATACTTGAGAAGTGATCTAGGGTTTTTCCCTAAGAATCTCTAACTAAAAAAAAAAAAGTTGGAACTTGGAACCCTAGGACTGACAACGTCAGCCTAATGTAATCATGAACAGATTATTTCGTGACCCCATTCGAAGGGTAAATAGTCCCATAGCTTGATGCGACACTTGTGCAACAAGTAGTAGAGTCGCACGATCTTGTGAATTGATCGCAAGGAAATGGCCAAATTCCTTGGAATAAGGTTGGCAAACTCTTATGCAAGTTATCTTGCAAGAGGATGAATAATCATCCTAACATAGTATCTTTCTTGGGTAAAGATAATTGTTTGAAAGCAAAAGACCAACCAATAAATTGGGATAACATATGAACTTAAGAGATTGATCAAGTCAGGTTAATAGGGTACGCCCTAACCCAGGATATAGGGGATCTTCCCAAACCGCAATTGATCTCGGATCGAGTGCTGCATGCATTTGGAAAGAAGGATTCACTCCTTAGCAGTTGGCCAACAATAAATGACCAATGGAAATGTTTGTGCTTGTTACAGATTTAAGAGCATTGTTTTGTTTTGTTTGATCAAAGAATTAAAAGATAAATGGATATCTAATGCTTCAGGTTGAAGGCCTGAAGGGAAAGGAAGCTTCAGTTACACCCGACTGCCTGCCTGACCCTAACCAAGGGGGTTGTTAACCGTGCCGGGAAGGTGGATCGGACCCGCCGTGAGAGGTCTCTCCGTTAAGCGCTACTTGGAGCAGGAGGACGCTTGGGTGCCATGGGGCTCTGGCCGTAAATCCCTCACCTTCCGGGCCCTGCACAAGAGGCTAACATGACTCGGGATTGGATCTCGAGACCCACATACTAGTCTATGGGCAGAATCTTGGATTAGTGATCCCTGTGGATTGTTGGTTAGCCTTCGGCCGAATTGTGGATAAGCCTACGGGCTGGACTTTATGTATTTCAAAGATAAATATGATAACCTGTTAACAAGGAACTTGTTTGACATTGCTTTTCTATGTCAAGTGATATGATTACGTGAAGGAACCAGTGCCTAACAGATTAATTAAGGAAGCTGATTGATACATGTCCAACTAAATGTGTTAGGTAATTAAATAACTAAAACAACCTGAGAAAAGTGCGGAGGATGTGGCCATAGGTCTGCCGTCCTACGGATGGGTGGTCACGGTTGGTCGGGAAATTTTCTCAAATCACGATGGATAGCCAGAAGATTGTCAAAGAACATGAACAACAAGAGCATTGACCTAGAGTTATAACTGATCCCGATTTACACTGTTTTAGGGGAACGGAATGGGACTAAGCCTTATGGCAGAGAGATTGAGCTTTGCATCCCTCTCGTTTCCCATTCTCCTTGAACCAAGTGCAGCGTGAATCCGCTTTGGACTGGCATTTGTGTGTAAAGTAGTTCGCTTGGGTTCGAAGCTAGTTGCCGTTAAGAAATGACCAATAGGGAAAACCCTAATTCAGGTCGGTCCTAAATGGGAATGGTCGGAATACTTCTGCTACGTGGCAGACGCGGAGAGTCCTAGATTGCAAACCCTATAACATTCCATAGGAGTGCTAGGCGAAGGTTTCTAGACATCCTTTCCGATGGACTGCTAAGAGTGTCCTGAAGATGACAGGTGGACACGTTACAAGATGCCAAACTTCAAACCAGGGGTCTGTACGCCTTTTTTTTTCAAAAAGAAAATATAGGCTCTTGGCCACCTAACGAGTGCACGTGTGAAGTTTTATCGTATTCCGATAAAAGGTTATGGATTTACGATCACACAATGGACAGTGCGTATGAAGCTACATTAACCTGGTTTTGTTGTTTAAATGGGTTAAAAGTTCATTCTTCTTCTCATTTTCACATCTTACTTTCTTTGTTTCTTTCATTCTCACACCCCCAATCTCTGTCTCTTCTCCATCTTGCCCTCCTCGAGCTTGCATGGCAGGCACCAAGCAAGCATGTCCCCATTTCTTGGCCATGGGAAGGTCTCATACCAAAGCCCGCCACCTGGAGCACAAGGTGGAGCCTCCCCTAGTGCAGCAACAGGTGCTCCCCATAGAGCACAACAACCACCAGAGAAGAAGAGGAGATGGAAATTGGGCACTAACGTCCTTCAGAAGATAAGGAGAATCTAGCGCAGATATGAGCTTCTCATCCCGAAAAGATCTTTTCATAAGGTTGTTCGGGAAGTCATGCAAGACTTGGAGCTGAAAGGGATGGAAAGATTTTGGGTACGAGTGTGAGATGGCCCACTAGTAGAAAGGTAGACTACTGCAGCTATGATGGCAGAAAGAAGAGCCTACATAATGTACTACATGTACCTTCTATTACCAAGAATCTATTGTCGGTTGGACAGATGCAGAACAGAATTTGCAAGAATCTACTATCAGTTGGATAGATGATTTCAACTGATACACATGGCTGTACATTCGGAAGTACAAGGATGAGGTACTTGATGTCTTTAAGAAAATGGGTTTATAAAGAGAAATGCAAGTCAAATGGTTCGTTGGAAAGGTATAAAGCCCAGCTGGTTGCAAAGGGATATGCACAGCAATATGGCCTAGATTATGAGGAGACTTTCAGCTCGGTTGCCAAGATGGAAATGGTGAGAATAGTCATTGCATTAGCAGATTTTAAGGGCTGAAAATTATGGCAGATGGATGTCAAAAATGCATTCCTAAATGGTGACTTGCTTGAAGAGGTATATATGGAGCAACGTGAGGATTATGTACACAACCTGAGGTATATATGGATGCTGGCTAGCAACCCCATCTATCATGCTAGATCCAAACACATAGAGGTTCATTACAATTTCATAAGAGAAATGATACTTGCATGACAGATTGATCTACTTCATGTGAAGACAAAAAGATCAGGTAGTAGATATCTTTACCAAATCACTTGGTAAAGAGAAATTTGTTCGTTTCAGGGGTCTCCTTGGAGTACAACAACTAGTATGAGCTCAAGAAATGGAGTTTGAGAAGGGGGAGGAGGAGCGTGATTCTTTTGATCTTAAAACACCCCCATCCATTGAGATTGAGGGTGAAGACAAGAAAGAAGAGATAGAAGATGACTTATACGTAGGTAAAAATAAGAAGGAAGAAGTAGAGCTTAGAGACACTACCACTCCCTATATGAGTATTTCCGCCTTCAACACCATGGTATAACTCTTACAAATGTCCAAATTCTCCACCAAAAAGCCTTGAACAAGTTTGGAATAAGCTAGAGTGAGCAGAAGATCAATGGGACTTATTCATACCTCACGGTCATGACTATAATGAAAGCTTGAAGTGAGGCTCTTTTTCTTGGGCCTAACAAGTTATAAAAAAGCTCATTGAGTAATACTTTTTTGAATTGATTATATCTAGCTTTTGTAATCACAAGCTCTTTTTCTTCTCGGGCCTAAGCAAGTGATAAAAAAGCTCCTTGCGAAATACATTTTCGAATTAATTATATCTAGCTTTTGCAATCAAAGGATTCAATATTTTTAAAAAAATTTGATACAAAATTTTTAGACATTAGGTGTAGGTGACATTGGCAAATGAATTATGCAAGAATGTTTAGTACATATAGCTAGAAGGGTGGCAGGGCTGCATGCCCTGCCATCTAATTTTTTCCCCTCTATAACCGTCGCTATTTGCATCAGAAATTTACTTTGTAACCGTTGATATTCGCGTCTCTATTAGCGTTGCTATTTGTATCACTAACCTAATTAGCGATGCAAATAGCGACAAATCGATCGGCTGATGACGGGGGTAATTTTTTCCATGAATAATTCCATCGCTTTAAACATTGTTATTGGGTCTATATGTTGTAGTGAGGAGATCTTCACATGCATGTCTCCAGATCAGATGGCGAGATTCAGAGACATGGCAGACCAAGAGCTGCCTCGGACACCATCAGGCCGCTCTATTAGATCTAGTTCAGCACGATTTGATGCTTCAGTTTCAACTAGATGAGGTTGATGCTCCAGATTTGGGCCAGACGGAGGGAGTGGTTCAGAGGGATGGTGCAGAGATCCAAATGCAATGAGCCTGCGGTCGGCTCGCGATACAAGTGCTACTCCTTGCTCTCGTGGCGGTTCGAGAGAGCATGACTCAGGTGGTTGCTGTGGAGGCACGGACGCGGTGTCCCTGTCTCGTCGTTCTACTGGAGTTGCGTCACCTCCGAGATTTGTCACACCTGTGGGGACGTCTACTCCACTCACTCCAGCTTTTGCTCAGTGGTTCGCAAGTGGCACCCCTATGGGTGCTACTGTGATAGATAATACCGTGGTCGGTACACTAGATATATAGGGGTCTCCTGGATATGCCCAGGAGCGTGGTCGTAAGTGGGAGAAGATCCATCTTAGGCATACCCCAGAGAGGTATGCCTACCTTGTAGATGATAGGTCAGGAGCCATCATCATGAATGATGAGGGGAGGAGGGTAATGGCTCGCATGAGAGAGTTGTGCTAAGTTTTTCGGCACAACGTCTTGGATCATTGGAAGAACATACTAGAGGGGAGCAAGGACTACTTTGTAGCATCCTTGCATGAGGAGTTTCCAGTACCAGGCGCAATAGATAGGTTTTTTACGAGTTGGATGATGGAGTGCATGCGTGCATATATGTCACACAGATGATCGGACGCACTCAAGGTACTCAAGAGTGGGGATTCAAAGCCCAAGTGGCTAGATGCGGAGGATTGGCGCCGACTCGGGGAGGAGGCTACAGATTCTCTAGGATGTTGGAGACAACAACGCGAGGCAGCGAGGATACGATTAGAGGCCAGAGTAGTCCATCATATTGGGAGTGGCGGCCACAGGACATATCTAGAGAACTTTGTAAGTTTTTCTTTTGTTTTGCTTGCTTATTTTTTTTCAATATCCTTTGTACTGAAAATTGTGTTTCTAACAGTTGTATTTTTTTTTCTTTGTAGTACTCCATTACAAATTGCGATCCGACCGTCCTTGAGACTCGATATGCAGAGAGGCACAGTCTCACTGCATTGATCGATCGATTGTATGGACGCAGCGGCCCTGTAAGTCACTCATCTTTTTTGTCTGTAGTTACCATGTTTAATTAGAATCCCTTATTGTATAGTGGACTGATATGTAGTTGTTTCTTTTTTTGCAAAGTCCATTCGATGCTCCTTTGCGGCGGGACGAGGTTTTAGATGGCGATGATCTATAGCTCGCCCTTAGATCCGTGGAGCTCACACACCCTTTTTTTTTGGTTATGCGATCTATGTAGACATTTTCTATGTAGTAGTAATATCTTGCCATGATTGTACCAGTCGCTTTCATTATGCGATCATATTTATTTCATGTATCAGTGTTATGATTTGAGTATACTTTGTCTTTATTTACATGAGCATTGTACACATTTATGAAACTATTTTGTATGGCCCAAATAAAGCACATAATTGTCCTCACTACAAAAGAAAGGCCCTATAGACACGCACTGTACATGTGAAATAGCGGGCGTGTTTATCAGCGTGTCTATTCACACTAGTATATAGAACGCGTCTATATACCCGTGTTTTTAAACGCACCTATAGATGCAAAAATAAATGCACATATTTTTCATTTCTCATAAAGTCCCTAAATATGACCAAACATCTTAACAGCTAGTATTTTTTTGAATACATTACCAACTTTACTTCTTTCTGAGTATTACAAATATACATTCAATCATTCAAAGCTAATTATATATGCTACAATGAATGACCAATCTCATCTTCAATGAGATCGGCCCTTGGTAGACTATCTACCTCTAGGTCTATGTTACCAATAGACAATGAAAAAATAAGTCTATCCCACTATCAGATGTATTGCTATGCTCAATTTCTTCATCATCATATGCAACCATATTGTTATCATCTTCTGCACTTCCTTGAACATCCTCGCGGGGATCATCTTGCCCTGCATCATGTATATCATCGATCATGGCATCATCATGTGCATCATCATTGATTGTATCATCATTGATTTTTGGATTGTCATCAATTATCTCTATGTTGGTAGCATTGCCATATATTGGTTTTGAACGATTAAATATGTGGATGATGTGCCACCATCGGTTATTGTTTACCATTGGGTGATACACAACCTGCATTTAAAAAACAAAAAGTAAGCAACTTAGATATTTATTGTATTTTGAGAATGTATCAAGAAGTAATATATATAAAAGTAAACAGCTTCTAATATACCTGCTCGCATTGTTGAGGTAGTACAAATGTGTCATTCTTGCCTTGGTGAAATTTTGTAGAGTCAATCACTACAAAACCACTTGGATGACGTCTAATTGTGCAATGCTCACCCGTTGTTACTACTTCTTTAAACCACTTTACATCTAGTACATATATAAAAAATCGCCTAAAGTCAAGCTTCAAAATATCTTGGATCAAGCCACAATAACCTTCCATGGTGCCATTGGTATCCTAGAAGTTTGCAAGGATACCACAATCCTAGGTATTTCTCTTATCATCTATACGTTGAGTTCAAAAATGTTTGCCTTCACACCAAATAGCATTGAACAATGTGCACTAGTAGTACATTGTTGAGATCATATTAATGATTTAGTTAAAGATGAAACATGTGAAATTATTATATCATATATAATGAAAGATAATTCAATTATACGTATGTCTCACCTTTGATAAGCAACCTCGTGTGTATTCCCACTCCTTTTGCGATATATCCATCACCTCCTCTTTTTCCATCTTCTCCATTTCTTCATGTAGCCAATCTATATCAATATGACATGGAAGCGCACTTAAATGTTTTGGATATGAGACATTACATCCATGTCTAGCACGAAATGCTTGCCTTTTGCTTACTCTTCTTGCCCGTGCTTCTTTATATAGTGTTACCCATTTGCTCATTACTTTGCTGTTAAGCACACAAAATACATTTAACTTATGAAGTTCCTCTTTCATTAGCACTTTTCTCCTTCCTTTTCCTTGAGGTATTATAGAGGTCATCCTCAAATCTTCATCATCTTTCCATATCATGGTAAAGAGGGGTCCACTTTAGTAAGATATTCAGATATTTGTACAAGGGATGATTGCACTAACCAACCCTCAGCCATGCTTCCCTGGGGCTGTGCATTTTACCTTACAAAATCTTTTAGAATTTTCATAAAGCGCTCTAGAAAAAACATCCACCTTGCATGAACTATCCCACAAATTGTGATTTCATCAATCAGATGTACGAGTAAGTGTACTTGAGTAGTCAAAATGGAGCAAGGAAAAGTTTCCTCCACCAAAAAAACCACCTCAATGGACAATACTCGAGCCTCTTGCAATGTATTTGGATCGATTTCCTTCAAACTCACAAATCTACCAACATGCAATTGAGAACGATGATTAGTTTTGTCCATAAATTCAAGCAGGTTTACTATGTGATGTACGTAATATGTAAACTAAAAAATAAGTATAAAGTATACATACCTCGCGAGCTCACCCATCTTGTAAATGATATCACACACATCTTTCGAAACACAATGGGATATGCTAGTAGGAAGGATGAATTGTATGTAAATATTCATACATTGTTAATTAGTCTACATAGTTACTCCACTAATTAATATATTTATGGCTATGAAAATCCTTAGCTGAATAATTTTGTGCGAATCATGAGACTTTAAACTGGATAGTTGCTCCACACCTCTTTTCTTTTTCTTTATGAAGGCTCCCTTGAGGTATCTTATATATCCTGTGGGAGTTCAAAAGCTACATATCTGTTGCTTCACCATCTTTTCTTCGGTCTTCGACAACATCCAAGGTGCACGCGGTAACTCGATCTTTCCTTTGGATCCGATGCGTGGCCAAGCTCGTCTCATATGTCCAATGCTATGTAAATCCTCCCTCACATTGATAGAATCATGAGCCCCAATTAAGTGATCCCATAATGTAGAGGCAACCTTCTTGAATATATGCATGGGGTCCAATAGGTGATTGATCTTGAGTTCACTCCAATATGGGAGACCAAAAAATATAGAGAATCTAAGGCACAAACAATATATTATTTCTTGTTCTCGTAATGGAGTGTACTTTAAAGACAAACAAAAGAAGTAAACTAGTTACCGACTCATGACGAGTGGAGGATGATCATTGGCGCGTGTCCAAGTGTCCTTCCAATCTTGAATGGTCAGAGATTGTGGAGTTCTTCCATTAGTGGGGGGTGTATATTCGGGGTGGTCAATAGGAAGAAAATGATGATGATTGTCATAGATAACCTTCTTCAAGCGTGCCGGTCTAGAAGAAACCAGAGAGGGACCGCAAATTGGACATGCATGATATCATGATGTAGTTAAACTTGTAAAAACAAGTGGGTTAATGATGACATATATTTGATTAAGGGTAAAAATGAATAAAATAGAGTATGCAACTACCTGAACACTCTCCATAGCCTGGAAAGTCATGCATGGCCCACAACAACATCCCCTTTAAAGTGAAATCTCTAGAGCACAATGATGCACTCACATCTTGCACCTCAATACCTCTCCATAGTGTCAAGAATCGCGTGGTGGAGGGGGTTGCTCAAGATGCTGCGCCGAACACACACAGAATGCACAAGGAGAAGCTCACTCAAGAGACAAGAAGAGAGATGGAGGCCTAAACGTTTTCTTGCTGATTTCTTCTTCTTCTTCCACACACTTTACAATGTACACAAAGTATAGATAAGATACAACATAAAAGGAAAGTGGCCTACTAAGTCAAACAATGCATAACCGACTACACTAGTCGACTGGCGCTATAACTATGCCAGCTGTAAATAGATGTAACAACCTGAATATAATAAGTAATGAGTCAGTGGCCATGTGAGAGTCATAATGACCACTGACATGCTAAGTGTAGACGTGTGGACCCATCTAACCAGGCGGTCCATCATCCATGTCCACATGTGTTGAGCTTGTCATCTCAACACATAGCATTTCTAGCTCCTCGATCAAAAGCTCTAAGTAAACGTCCATGTTTTTTACTTTGTGTTTTCTAGGAATCAAAAGGGACAACATTACATGTTTTTTTATTGCCATGGATGGAGGGATATTATAATTCACCAATGCCACTGGCCATACACTATATGAGGTGCTTTTGATGCCAAATGGATTTATTTCATCTAATCCTAGACCAAATCTCAAATTTCTGGGCTCTTATTTGAAAGTAGGCCACAAATTGTCTACATGTTACCAAGTTGGTGTGTCTGAAGGAATTCTCCACTTTCCATCACTTGAATGGTGACTAGCATGCCATGATATGAGTCTAGCAATAGATTCACACTTAAACATTCGGGGGATTCACTATATATATATTCTCTATATAACGTGCATTCATGGCCTATTTATAAATATCCTAATCTGTGAATTTTTCTTCAATAAAACACAACTCTTTTCTATTCAATATGTAAGTAACCCCTTTATATGACACCCTTCTCTATGTAAAAAATGTATAAAAATGGTGTTTTTAAAACCCCTTATTTTGAACTCACATTATACATACATATATTCATGAGTGACCCCCCCTCCCCCCCCCCCCCCCCCGAGCTTAAACATAAGTTGAATACGTGGAATAATAGGAAAATGTCGCAAAACCTTACGAGGCACATCCATTGATTTCATCTCCTGGTTGTATCTTGGTTCACCATAAAATAGAAAACTGTCGTGTAGATGCATGATCCCCATGAAACAAGATACAATCATTGACACATGCATGAATTTTAACGTAATCAAGGCCTCCAAGAGATGTCAAGAAACGCCTTGCTTGCTCCCTTCTAGTTGGTAATTTATTTCCATTTGGAAGCATTTGTGACAATAACCTGCATATATTGTGCAAACAGAGTTAACAAACCGCGAATATTGTAACGTTCTAAATTTTTTTCCTATAAACTACCTCTAATAGGAAATGAGGGTAATGATATAACATTTTTTTAAAATGATAATGGATTTTTTTTTTCCTTATCCCCCCCAGCCAACGGTCGTGCTGGAGGGGAAGAGGGAAATAGAATGCCGAGCAAGCTCCTTGCTGGAGATTTCTCACACTGGGAGGCATGCCTCTCGACACATAGGAGAGGAAGCATCTCCCTCCCCTCCCCTATTTAAATTGTGAGGGCGGCCGGAGAAAGGAAAAAGGACAAAGAGGAGACGGACACTCTACAGCATCGTGAGGGGAGAGAGAGATCAAGGACGGGCTCGTTGCTACTTCTGGGAGTGGAGATGGGCCGTTGATGTCCACCGAAGGCAAGGACGGCGTCACCTCTGCTGTGAGGCCACGCCCAGCCATCAACCACCGCCAATTCGGCATTGAGATTTCCCCCTCCAGCCACGTATCTAAAAGAAGCCGTAGAAGCTTCTGAGGGGAAGCTTCTAAGGGGGCTTTATAAGCCCCCTTCCCCCCCCCCCCAAAAAGAAGAGTTCAGACCTTAAAGGTCTAAACTCTTATCACCCCTCCCCCCCCCCCCCGGCGGTGTTTTATCCCTTAAGCCTTTCCCTTAGGCTTTAAAACCCTTTCTTCCCCCATGTTTTTACCCCCTTAGCCCCCTTCCCATGGATGTTGGAAACCTTTCCTTTGGCCCCCCGTGTTTAAAAATTTCTTCTAGCCTCCCTTCTCTTGAGGCATCTTGAAACCCCTTCCTGTGACCTCTTGAAACCCTTTCCTCCAAACTTGCCTAAGGGTCCTTAGACCCTTACTTATAACCTTTAAGGTTACTATTTCCCTTGGAGTTTCCCCCTTAGGGCTTTCCCCCAATAAAAGGGTTTTGACCTTTAAGGTCTTATCTCCCCAGTTTTTTTTAAATCCTCCTTAAGGCCCTTCCTTTGGTCTTGAAACCCCATGCAAAAATACCCTTGGAGCTTTGTTCTTCTTTCCCACTCGTAAAAGAGAAGAGAGTGTTGAGGGCTTTTAACACCTCCCTTTCCCACTCAAAAACCCTCGTAAGGGATTCCACACTTTATTTATTCCTCGTTTGTGCGAGTCATTATAAGGCCATTAAGCCCCTCCCATGGCTTTAATGGGTCTTATCCGCAAAATATTTTGAAACACCCCTTCTTTCGAAATCCCTACTTCAAGGAGGGAGCCTTTCTAAAACTACTTTCGACGGACGGTGCACGGGAGCGACGGTGGAATTCCAAAGAGGAGTTGTAAAGCTACTTCCACGTCCGAAAGACTACAATTGCGATGCCTCCTAAGAAAGTCCAAGGGGCAGCCACGGGAGGATCGTCTCCCAGCATCCACGTGGACATCTCACCCCAAGCCCAGGTTTTCCTTCCTAATTTTTATTTGGTATTGTTATAATTCAATCACGCAAGGTTAATTGTTAGAAATAGGATATGTTTTTGTCCTAAATACTCACGACGAAGGGACTTAGTCACTCTTTCAATAAAACATGCAAAATAAAGGAAGCATAAGTGTATTTCTAGCAAATAGCTTTATGCAATGAAATGAATTATAAACTAGATTATTGTCCATTAAAATAGTATACTTCGTTTAAGCCTAGAAGTATAAACTGCATATCGCACTATTAACCCATATCCTCTTCGCAATAAATCATCATGGAAAGTGCAAGTCATGAAATGATTCTTACGATGCATAACTCTAGGCAAATTATCGTTGTCAACTGCATAAACTATCAAGAAAAAGATTGCTTGTTTAGCATGAATTTTATTCGCAAGTTATAGGAAGATTAGTTGGAATTAACCTAATCTATGCCTGACCTTAAATCGACAAGTTAGGGTTGAAAGAGCAATTTATGCATAGACAACGAGTCATGTGTTTATGAAATGATAACGTAGCTATCTTCTAGAGTTAAACAAATTGGTATAAACCTTAAAACTGTGGAGTACTCATTTAGAATGGGTTAAATTCCAATAAATTCACTAGAAATTAATACGTAACCTAATCGCTACGTATTGCTAAAATTGAAACTCCTATACCCTAAATACTTGCCCACTTTCATTGAAACGTAGGGACAGTGAAACATATTTTGAAAGTGAGCTAGGGTTTGTCCCTAAGAATCTACAAGATGGAACTTGGAAACCCTACGTCTAATGACGTTAGCCTAATGTAATCAGGAACAGATTGTTTCGTGACTCCATTCGATGGGACACTTGTGCAACAAGTGTGGAGTCATGTGATCTTGTGATTGGATCACAAGGGAATGGCCAAATTCTCGCAACGAGGATGGCAGGTCCTTACGCAAGTTATCTTGCAAAAGGAAGAATAATCATCCTAATTTAATATCTTTCTTGAGTAAAGAAGATTAATTGGAAACTAATGACCAACCGATAAACTGAAATAACCAACGAACTTGAGGTTTGATCAAGTCGGATTAATAGGATACACCTTAACCCAGGATATAGGGAACCTTGCCAAGTTGCAAGTCATCCCGGATCGAGTGTTGGATACATTCGAAAGGAAGGATTCATTTCTTAGCAGTTTGCCAACAAAAATGAACAATGGAAATGTTTGTGCTTGCTACAGATTTTAGAGCATTGTTTGGCTTTGTTTGATCAATGAATTAAAAGATAAACGGATATCTATACTTCAGGTTGAAGGCCTGAAGGGAGAGGCAGCTTCAGTTACCCCCGACTACCTGCCTGACCCTAACCAAGGGGGTTGTTGACCGCACCCGGAGACCCCACTGTGAGAGGTCTCTCTGTTGAGTGCTACTTGGAGCAGGAGGACGCTTGGGTGCCAAGGGGGGCTCTGGCCGTAAATCCCTCGCCTTCTGGGCCCTTCACAAGAGCCTAACATGACTCGGGATTGGATCTCGAGGCCCGCATACTAGTCTACGGGTGGAAACTTGGATTGGTAATCCCTATGGATTGTTGGATAGCCTTCGGGCGGATTGTGGATAAGCCTACGGGCTGGAATCTTTGTATTTCAAAGATAAATATGATAACCTGTTAATAAGGAACTTTTTTGATATTGTTTTTCTATGTCAAGTGATAAGATTACGTGAAGGAACCAGTGCCTAATCGGTTAATTAAAGAAGCTGGTTGTTACATGTCCAACTAATGTGTTAGGTAATTAAATAACTAAAACAACCCGAGGAAAGTGCGGAGGATGGGCCATAGGTCCGTTGTCGAAGGGTTTTCGAAAGAAAAGTCGTGTCTACAGAAGACCTTGATAAATTTCAAGATGAAAGATCAATCAAGCACATTCAAATTTCATTCAATGTACCCTCAAGTCATGAGTGAACTGTTCATTTTCAAGATGAAAGATCAATGGAACCAATATTGATTGGTATGGCATAGGGCTGATGACATCCTTGTCAAAAAAAATAGTATAGAAGGTTGGCTCTTCTTCTTCATCCAGACAAGAGTAAATTTTCAGGAGTAGAGTCCGCTTTTAAGCTGGTTGGAGAAGCGTCACAGATCTTGTCGGACAAATAACAGAGATCGGTTCATGATTCCAAAAGGACAGCATGTTTCTTCTAGCTTTGTGACTGCATGCTCATCTTGTCAAGGTAGATTTCCAGTGATGTTGAGGTTCTTTGAACCGAAATGAATGCAGGAAACATCATCGAATGACAGCCACAGTATTTCAGAAGCACAACATCGATGAAGGGTAGAATGGTCTTTTTAAGCACGTTCATGGGAGCTTCAGGTGTCCTCCTCCTCGTCTTCGGCATGATAATCAACAGGTCTTCAGAGTACAATTCCTCAGTTATTGCAGCAGGGTTGTCTTCATCGAGCTCACCGTTCTTCTTCTTCATTCGTTCATTAGATTCCTTTCTTCATTATCGTCAGCGTGATCTTCTGACATGACATGTTGATTTTGTTATTTTCTACAGATCAGAGCTCATCGATGACTTCCTTTGTCTTCAGCAGAGGTCCCCAATGCTTCATTCCGTCAGTTGCCGCAACTTCCTCTGATTGTCATAGAGTCTTTGTCATCGACTCCAACTGCTTTGCAATGTACTGCGCCCCCTTCTCTCTGTCCTGAAAACTTTCCCCCCTATTCTGTAGCCCTCCGATTGGTGAAAAAAATCTTCATTTTCCTTCAGTAGAGCTCCCCGTCCTTCTCTATGTCATCCTTTCATCCATCATCACTTATTCTTTCCCTCTGTCCTGAACTCCCCTTCGAAGTTGCAGAGTCCCTCTGATTGCCGAAAAATCTCCCCTTTCTCTTCCGTAGAGCTTCTTGAGATCGTCTTCCTTCAACAAGAATCAAAGCAGGTTCCCTTTCATGTAAGCCCGAAGCACAGGTCGTAACCTCTCCATTTGACTGAGAATTTTTGTCTCCTCCAGCTCCACATCTCAAATATGTAGGATCCTCTTATCCAAGAAAATCCTTTTTGATTCATATCCTCTCCGCTTGCGATTCCTCTGCTTCCTGCTCTGCTCTTCTCAATTAAGCCTCTTCCCTAGGCATTCAATCCTTCACAATAGGCTCTAGAAAAGCGGCCTCTAAAAAAGCATACAAGCCTTCATCTTGATGCTCTAACCCACATCACAAGTCTAAGCCAAGACTGCTTTACCTTGGAACCTCGAGTACTTTGGTGCAAATCATTTTGTCGCCATCCAATGCGATTTTCTTCAATGAACTTGAGTACTTGGAGAGTAGAAGACAATGAAACTTTGAATTATCCATCACTTTACTCCACCTTTTTTGGTTGCTTCAGCATGCAAGACTTCTCCTATTTCTAAGGTTCCATTGGCACCAGAAGCCTTAACCCCTTAACAAACATGACAGCTTCCACAGTCAGACCTTCCACTTGCATCTGTTCCAAACAGTTCAGCACTTGTCTATGAAGCCCACATTCTACATATCCTGAAATAAGTGTAGCCCATGAGACTACATCTCAAGTTACCAATCTATCAAAAACTCCCTGTTCTTCTACAAGCATGTTACATTTAGCGTACATGTCAATCAAAGCATTACAGATAAGTTCCTCTAGCAAAACCCCTCTTCACTATATTACCCACGCAAAATAAAAATGCAAACATAACGACTAAGTATGTACAAAGTATCAAATCCCACACACACAACTTTTGGGTGGATTTCACACCTCGGATGCGCAGCAGTACGACATCCACCCCCTCTAATCCTGCGCATCCTCCGGATGGGCCAACTACCCATGATCATTATCATCAAGATCCACGAACAGATCAATCTCTTCATTGTGTATTTCCAGTATATCAACAAGATTATCTATCATATCATCTGTCTCTTCTATTGAAGTTTCTTCTTGTTGCTCTTCTCTTGCAAATTCTTCCAATACATAATCCTCATCATCTCTTTTCTTGAAAATCTTGACCCTTTTTCCTGCAATAGGCACTCTAAGCACTGTCCCATCCAATTCTATCAGTTCATATGTTGCATTATCAAAGACATGTCTAACTATGTACGGCCCAAACCATCTTTTCACCATCTTCCGAAGTGCAGTATGCTGATTTTCAAGGCTGCTATCAAAGACTAATACCCAGTCTCCCTCTTCTATTGCTCTAGGCCGCAAGCGATGCATGCTGTTAAACATGTCCTTATTTCTTAGTCTAGCAACCTTCAACCTGTAAATAGCTAGCTAAATATCCTTTGGTCTTCTCTCCAACTGCTGAATTCGAAGAGTTAAGAGCTCCTCTCTCGTCAAATCCTCCTGCCAAGGTAAAACTGACCAAGTCAAAGCACAAGTCTCATTCGGCATAACCGGTTTCTGACCATACATCAACTCTGCGGGCATATATCCTGTGGTAACACTGTGAGTCGTACGATCAGCCCACAAAGCAAATGGTAGAAGTCTCGGCCATTCTCCAATCCGTCCTCTGCATGCTTTGGCTAATGCTTTCACTATCGGCGGATGTCCTCTTTCACTCTTCCCATTTCCCTCTAGCTTGTATGCTGTGGTTAGAGCTAACTTGATTCCTAGTTGAGAGAAAAACTCCCTAGCTTCATCTGCATCCAATTCACCACGATCCGTAGTGATCTTACCCACACAGCCATACTTGCAGAAAATTTCTTCCAATAAGAACTTACACACTGCACTAGTGGTCTTCGTTCTCAAAGGTTTGCCCTCAACATGATTGGTAAGATCGTCTCTAGCCAAAACAATATATCTCATCTGCCATAGACCCATAGGCATAGTAACCAAGTCAACTACCCACTTATAATGAATGCATAGCGGATAGGTCGGATGAAGCTCATCTCGATGACGCACTACCTAATACATCTGGCAGTCTCTGCAAGTCTCTACAAAGTGAGAAACATCTCTATACATGCCTTTCCACCAATATTTCTCCTTGATTTTCTCATAAGTAGCCCACACTCCTCTATGACCAGCCCAAGGACTCTCATGAAACTCCCGCATCACCTGTAATTGTGTCTCTCTATCGCAGACAACCCGCAAAGGTAATCCACCTCTTTTCTTCAGATGCTTCCAAAGAAATCTATCCTTGAGAAAATAACCATAGGCTTTTCTTCAAATCTTCTTGAACTCTTCATCTGTCCATTCATCTCTTTTGCTTAGTATACTAAGGTACTTGCCAATCTGCAACCAATCTCCAACATAGAGTTCTTCTATGAAAGCCACAATATCATAGACATGGCAAACATGATCAACCATAGCAGCTGAAATTTCTGCATCATCCTCTTCTGGAAGTAGTGTCTCCTCATCATCATATCTGGCTCTAGACAGCATATCCGCCACTAGATTATCATTTCCTGCTATGTGTTTAAATTCTGGATTTAATGATTTGATGTATGCAATCCATCTCAACATAGCTATATCCGGAGTAGAGCAACTCATAATCATACCTATCAATGGCAAGAAATCTGTCTCTACCACAACTGAGGCTCCAATAAAGTACTCCTTGTCACATTTGAGAGCCGTAACAATCCCCAGTAACTCCCTCTTGATTTGCGGATATCTGCTCTGTCTCTCGTTTAGGACTTTCGCCCCAAACCGAATAGCATACGTGTTTCCATCTGCATCATCTTGACCCACAGCCCAACCTATGCCAATTGGACTAGTGTCAACTGTCAATACAATAGGCCTTCCGCAATTATAATCAGCTTTCCTGAGAGTAGGAGCAATCCGCAATAACTTCTTCAATTTCCAGATGGCTCTAGTGTGGCTCTCATCCCAATAAAATTTCTGCCCCTTTCAAAGCAGCTGATATAAACAATCAGTTATGTGTGCAAAATGGGGTATCCAAATCATATAAAACACACAAGCTCCAATGAATCTCTGTACCTCTGAAGTGGTAGAACAATACTCTGTAATCTTGCCTATAGTATCCACCTTCTCAGGTGAGGGTTTCTTGCCATAATACCCACACATATGTCCAACAATGACAACCTCATTTACTCCAAAAACAGATTTTTGCCCTGATAGTGCCAAGTTTACTTCTTCTAACCTGGCCAAAATCTTCTCACAAGCTGAAATATGATCAGCCACAAAGTATCTGCATCCCTGCTCATTTAAACTCTCATTCTTCTCTTCTTCTGCACACCCCTTAATGGGCACATCATCCAAGAAAGGCATGGTAAGCTGAGGTATGTAATCACGAAGAACCTTATGCATGGCATTCATCATATGCGCAACAGAATTAGTGGCACCTTGAGGCAAGGTACACATCCTGACAAGCCCAATAGGAGTTCTCATAGTGGTTATGTCCCTACTTTCCAAAGCCAGTTGAAACTGATCATATCCCGAATACAAATCACCTAAAGAATAGATGGCACGTCCAGCAAATGCTTCTGCAAACTCATCCACAACTGGACCTATACCAACATTCCTGATAGTAACTCTATTTACTGGCTGCATGTCCTGTATAAATCGAAGAGTACCATTCTTCTTTGGAACCGTAAACCACCTATTTGAGTATGGTGCAGATGAAGGCTCTAGGATTCCCATCCTGATTTTCTCATTCAACAAATCAATCAGCTTTGGCAGATGTGCCTTAGGCACTGGAATAGGCCGAAGGTTCCATGGAATATGAGGAATAGTAAAGATCACCATAGGAGCAACAATATATGGATTCACACATCCAATCTCATGCGAGAAAAAAGCAAACCCCCTTCCATGTCGCTCAAGCATCTCCTGAAAGCATTGCTTCTCTGTGGGTAGCAAGAAATCACCATTTCCAATTTTTAATTCAGCAAGAGTTTCTGTTGAAAATTTATGGCCTATATGCTCTGGATTCCTCAAAATTGGCTGTTTGGCAGCCCTCTCTATTTGTTGATCACTGTCAAGTGGAAGCGGTATAGCTATCGGCTTCACCTTCTTATCCACAGTTTTGTATTTCGTTTCAACCCTGGCTTCATTATGATCCTCTGCATTACTCAAATCTTGCTGTAAATCAGCAATTCTACACTCTAGTGGGCTGAATATCCTCAGCCCTCTGCTCTATGGACTGCATAGGAACAGCCCTAAACTCTAGATGCTGAAATATTTCAGCAGTAAACTCTGTTGGCTGAAAGTTTTCAGCCCTCTGTGTCTCTGTAAGCTGATCATAATCAGCTAGAAACTCTGTTTGCTGAATTTCTTCAGCACTCAATACTTTTCCTGAGTCACCTCAGCCTCTGACTCTATCTGTGACACAAAATCTGCAATTTCATGAAACATGTCCAGGGATTGCACTAATACATTATTGTGACAACTTTGCTTATCAGTTTTCAGCATATTTTCCATCTCTATCATCGTATCTGCACAAATCATACTATCATACATCCCATCTATATACTCATCATCCTCTAAAATACCTGCATTTTTCAAAATTTTCTCCTTCCTGCATATGTACTGCCTGGTAGCTCTAGGCAACTTAGAAGTCTTCTAATAACTCATCGAACTGTTTGGTGAAATCCCAACAAAACTGGAAGAGAAAACACTGCTGCTAGGAGGCGAGAACTCCAATCTCCTCTGCTCTGTACCACCGTCGTCTCGCGAAACAGCGGTACCTAATGAAAACCCGAATCCCTCACAGTGGGCAAAGGTGCATCTCTAAGAGTATCCCTGTTTCTAACATGGTTCACACACACAGTTATAAACTGAACTGCTCTCATGCCATCTATACTACGAATCCGTGCATAAGCAGATTCATCATCCATTACTTTTGTTTCCATACGCATCTCTGTGATGAATGCCTGTCCAAGAATTATGGGATAAGAGCATGAATCCTACACAAAGAAATGGAAATCCTCCTCTACATCTCCAATAGAAACCATGACATTGGGACATGCAGCATACAAATCACCTGTAGTGTTGTTGGCGGCTCTCATACGCCATCCATGCTCTACATCCATAGGCCATCTATTACTTTCATAAACTCCACGAACTATTAGATTAATCTCTAATCCATGATCCACCAAAGCAACATAAGGCACCTGTTTTTCCCCAATTTTTACCATCGTTTCTGTAGTTGCCCTAGCCCAATGACTCTGCGAAAAGTGACTACGCGGTATCAAGACAGGCTCATCAGTTTCAGCATAATGCATAGGATGAACCCTCTTCTCTATCTGTGGAAAAACAGAAGCATTCTCAACCATAACCTCATCCTCATCCTCATCCAACTCTCCAATCAAAACTCCCTGTGTATCAGTAGTAGGCAATGCATGTATTCTCCTCTTCAGAACCTCTTGAAACTGATCTTGAAACTCTCTTTTCGAGATGCCCAAAACCTCAGAAATAGTAAAAGTCACCTCACTGCCAAGTATCTTGTCATTAAAGATTTTCTTCATGTCTGTAGATGTCTCAATATCGGACATCAATCTAAACCCTGGCTACTTTCTCTCTATAGGCTCTTGTCTCTTTTCTTTCTTTTGAGCATCTTCCATCTGTCGTTCTGGCCCTGGTCTCAAAGACGGTCCTACAGTAGGTGGAGTAACAAACTCACCCCCCTCTAGTCTTTTTAGCTGCGCTTGGATTTTCTTCATCCCTCTTACACTTCTCCTCAACAAGTACATCTGCTCCCTGAGACTTAGACAAGTAGGCATAAATAGTGTAGGCGAATCCCAACCTGTCTTAGATCTGATGCTAGAGCCTGCACTAGTCAAAACAGTTTGCTGAATTTTTCCCTTGTTTGCCGTCTCCATAGCATAAGTCCATAATGCTGACTGATTCTCTTATCCTTTCTCAATCTGGACTCCATATGCAGAAGCATCTCCTCTAGCTGCCACATAAGAAGTACGCGCAGCCATGTCATCCACTAATTTCTTTATTCCGCCTTTCCCAAAATTGCTAGCAAGCGGAGCTCCTGTTTTAGTCAACCAAATCTTACCATCTTGTCCCCAAAATACCAAATTCTTCCTCCTTGTATCTTGAAAAGATTCACAATCCCTGCAATGCTGATGGTCCGTACTATCACACCAAATACATCTTCGATCTCTCCTAGGTTCACTAGGAGCACTCCTAGGTGTAGTAGGAGCACTAGAAGAAATAGTAGGCGCAGTCGAAGCAAACTGCTCTTTCAATTTTTCCACCAATTCTGCTTTAACTGACTCCAGTGTCAAATCTGTTATGCCTTTGATTATGTCATCAAGAGAGGAAGGCACCGATGGAGCGGATGGTTTTGGAGCAGAAGGAGCCGGCATCGGTCTTGGAACAGGAGGAGTAGAAACAGTAGGCACTGGCATAGGCCATGAAACTGGCTGAGGAAGAGAAGAAATAACAGGGTTAGAAGCAGGCATAGGAGCAGAAGACGGCGTCGGTGTCATAGATCCATTCTGTAGGCGGGTCTTCCATATCCTCCTCTTGGTCAAAGTCAAGACTGCATCCTAGGCATCTTGCCAATCCGTTTTAAGACCCATAGGCTTCTTGCGATCCTCAAGAAGCTCTCCTAATTCTTCTTGAAGAGCAGGATCTGTAGCTTGCAAGAAAAGCTCAACTTTCTCAACATCCAATGCTCTTTGTTCAATGGCATCAAGCTGACTCTTCAAATTCTCGAATTAACTCTGAAGCAGCTAAACCTTTGTTTGGCATGTAGACCCACTCTCGGAATGACCACCGTGTAGCCACCCCAAAGTCCTCAAGGAAATACTCTTCTTTCAGGGCCTTCTTAAAATCTTGCCAATGCGAATTTTGAATAAAAGGATCAGTCACTTTTGCCCTCAAGGCGGGTGTGACAAGACGAAGGAAATACTTACTCATAAGTCCAGCTGGTACTCCAAAAAATCCCATCTTGTTCTCATATGTCTTCAAATATGCTGAAACATTACGGCCATCAAATAGCTTCTTCTCATTCTCAACTGCTTCAATCGCCTTAGTCGCGCTAATTGCATTTTCCTGCTTCGAATATAGTTGCCTTTGCTGAGACAATTGTTGTTGATGCAATTGCTGTTGCTGCTGCATATAAAATTGTGTCTGCTGATTTTGAAGCTGCATATACATAGACATATTCTGCAAAATCTGCTTTAGATCATCCCTTGAAGTACTTGAAGCAGCAATCAATGATGGAGCTGAAGTAGATGACACAGTAGGAATCGTAGAAGAGGCTGAAATGGATACTGAAGTATCTCCCATCCTGAAATTTATGCGACGGTTTCACGTCGGGTTCACCAAAGATGTCGAAAGGTTTTCGAAAGCAAAGTCGTGTCTACAGAAGACCTTGATAAATTTCAAGATGAAAGATCAATCAACCACATTCAAACTTCATTCAATGTACCCTCAAGTCATGAGTGAACTGTTCATTTTCAAGATGAAAGATCAATGGAACCAATATTGATTGGTATGGCATAGGGCTGATGACATCCTTGTCAAAAAAAATAGTATAGAAGGTTGGCTCTTCTTCTTCATCCAGACAAGAGTAAATTTTCAGGAGTAGAGTCCGCTTTTAAGCTGGTTGGAGAAGCGTCACAGATCTTGTCGGACAAATAACAGAGATCGGTTCATGATTCCAAAAGGACAGCATGTTTCTTCTAGCTTTGTGACTGCATGCTCATCTTGTCAAGGTAGATTTCCAATGATGTTGAGGTTCTTTGAACCGAAATGAATATAGGAAACATCATCGAACGACAGCCACAGTATTTCAGAAGTGCAACATCGATGAAGGGTAGAATGGTCTTTTTAAGCACGTTCATGGGAGCTTCAAGTGTCCTCCTCCTCGTCTTCAGCATGATAATCAACAGGTCTTCAGAGTACAATTCCTCAGTTATTGCAGCAGGGTTGTCTTCATCAAGCTCACCGTTCTTCTTCTTCATTCGTTCCTCAGCTTCCTTTCTTCATTATCGTCAGCGTGATCTTCTGACATGACATGTTGATTTTGTTATTTTCTACAGATCAGGCTCATCGATGACTTCCTTTGTCTTCAGCAAAGCTCGCCAATGCTTCATTCCGTCAGTTGCCGCAACTTCCTCTGATTGTCATAGAGTCTTTGTCATCGACTCCAACTGCTTTGCAATGTACTGCGCCCCCTTCTCTCTGTCCTGACAACTTTCCCCCCTATTCTGTAGCCCTCCGATTGGTGAAAAAAATCTTCATTTTCCTTCAGTAGATCTCCCCGTCCTTCTCTATGTCATCCTTTCATCCATCATCGCTTATTCTTTCCCTGTGTCCTGAACTCCCCTTCGAAGTTGCAGAGTCCCTCTGATTGTCGAAAAATCTCCCCTTTCTCTTCCGTAGAGCTTCCTGAGATCGTCTTTCTTCAATAAGAATCAAAGCAGGTTCCCTTTCATGTAAGCCCGAAGCACAGGTCGTAACCTCTCCACTTGACTGAGAATTTTTGTCTCCTCCCGCTCCACATCTCAAATATGTAGCATCCTCTTATCCAAGAAAATCCTTTTTGATTCGTATCCTCTCCGCTTGCGATTCCTCTACTTTCTGCTCTGCTCTTCTCAATTAAGCCTCTTCCCCAGGCATTCAATCCTTCACAATAGGTTCTAGAAAAGTGGCCTCTAGAAAAGCATACAAGCCTTCATCTTGATGCTCTAACCCACATCACAAGTCTAAGCCAAGACTACTTTACCTTGGAACCTCGAGTACTTTTGTGCAAACAATTTTGTCGCCATCCAATGCGATTTTCTTCAATGAAATTGAGTACTTGGAGAGTAGAAGACAATGAAACTTCGAATTATCCATCACTTTACTCCACCTCTTTTGGTTGCTTCAGCATGCAAGACTTCTCCTATTTCTAAGGTTCCATTGGCACCAGAAGCCTTAACCCCTTGACAAACATGACGGCTTCCACAGTCAGACCTTCCACTTGCATCTGTTCCAAACAGTTCAGCACTTGTCTACGAAGCCCACATTCTACATATCTTGAAATAAGTGTAGCCCATGAGACTGCCTCTCAAGTTACCAATCTATCAAAAACTCCCTGGTCTTCTACAAGCATGTCACATTTAGCATACATGTTAACCAAAGCATTACGGATAAGTTCCTCTAGCAAAACCCCTCTTCACTATATTACCCACGCATAATAGAAATGCAAACATAACAACTAAGTATGTACAAAGTATCAAATCCCACACACACAACTTTTGGGTGGATTTCACACCTCGGATGCACAATAGTACGACACCGTCCTACGGATGGGTGGTCCCGATTGGCCGGGAACTTTTCTCAAATCACGATGGATAGTGGGAAGATCATCAAAGAACACGAACAACAAAAGCATGGACCTAGAGTTATGACTAAACCCAATTTACGCTGTTTTAGGGGAACGAAATGGGACTATGCCTTATGGCAGAGAGGTTGAGCTGTGCATCCCTCTCATTTCCCATTCTCCTTGAACCAAGTGCAGCGTGAATTCGCTTCAGACCTGGCGTTTCTGTGTAAAGTAGTTCGCTTGGGTCCAACGCTAGTTGCCATTAGGAAATGACCAATAAGGAAAACTCTAATTCAGGTCGATCCTAAGTGGGAATGGCCGGAATACTTTCGCTACGTGGCAGACGCGGAAAGCCCTATATCGCAAATCCCATAACATTCCATGGGAGTGCCGGGCGGAGCTTTCTAGACACCCTTTCCAATGGACTGCTGAGACGTGTCCTGAAGATACAAGTGGACGCGTTACAAATATTGTCTAGAAGCATTTATGAATTAATATCAAATGATGCATACTTCAATAATACATTCAAGCTAGCATTACTCCATCCATAAATGGTTTGTAAGTTCACTATCTCGAGAGATGCACGTACAACGGAGTAGGTGCAACCTTCATACAATGGAGTTTTTGACGCTATGTGTAGCGGGTCATCTGTCTCTCTAGTGGTACCCTCCCCCCGAACCTCATGGGAAAATAAATCGTGCACCATGTTGTCCAAAATCTCTTCCTCCAAAACTTGATGGGGCATTTGAAGAGGATTGCTATCGTCGTCGTCAGTCTCTACTCTTCTTGAGGACTCTGCCTCCTCGCGTCGACGCTTCGCAACCTCTCGACGCCTTGGAGGAGCCCTCGATTGCGTCTTCACAATCGAGACGCTTGGCTACGACGGAAAATCAAATGTATGTGTGATCGTTGTCGAGGATGTTTTTTTCGAGCACGTCGAATCATAATGTCACACCTCAGCATGTACGGAGAGTGGAACCTAGAAAAAGACCCAGTAATTTTAATTGCTTTATTTGCACAAATATTATTGGTCTATGTTGCGTCTTCACCATTAAACAAAACCTCCTTTTTTTAATTGAGTAGGATGTGATTAAAAAAAGGAGGTTTTGTTTAATGGTGAAGACGCAACATAGACCAATAATATTTGTGCAAATAAAGCAATTAAAATTACTGGGTCTTTTTCTAGGTTCCACTCTCTGTACATGCTGAGGTGTGACATTATGATTCGACGTGCTCGAAAAAAACATCCTCAACAACGATCACACATACATTTGATTTTCCGTCGTAGCCAAGCGTCTCGATTGTGAAGACGCAATGTCTCATCCTCACTAGAGAATGTACTGTTTGTTGACTCAGCATGTCCCATACTAGTAGAAGATGACGACATAATTACACCTGAATCATAAGGACATATATGATTTCATTTGGTATATATGTCATATTTCCTAAATTCATTGATACTTACAACATGGAGGCAAACATTTTGATATTGACAGACTAGGAAAGTCATGTCATGTTGATCCAAAAACAACCAAAAGCTAGTATCTAATCAGTTTAATTGTAACTGCGCATCTATCAGCGCGTGTAATATGTCTTATCTGCGCATATACACACGCAATTACACGCGCTTACAGATGCACTATGCAAATATAAAAAAAGTTGTGGCTTTCTTTTCAAACCAGTGCTTTCCTGCATTTTTTATGCGTTTTCTGCAGTTTGAGCTCGACATCACTAATTATGTCTATCTATCACTTCATGAAGACAATGAGGGAAGGAAATAAGAGTAAAAAGAGGGCAGGAGGAATGAAGAGCCAAAGAGTAAAGAACAAGAGCCAAACAGTAAGGAAGAAAAGAAGATTCAAGCAACTTACCAAGGGAAGGGAGAAGGAGGACAAGGAGCTTGCAACCTAGCCGCCACCCGTCAGAACAAGCAAAGAAGGTGAGTTCTTCTTCTCTCTCTCAATCTTGTTTGCTTTCTTTGTCTGTTTTTTTCTCTCTCTCTCTCTTTACATGCTATAGACTGTCATCTATGGAGGTTTTTTTGTGCATTTTTTACAACAGTTTGCAAAATATGGTTCGACTGTGCGCATCTAGATGACAGTGTAGGCGCAGGTATAGACACGGAAATAGACGCGTTGACAGACACACACACAGATGTAGATATAGACGCAGCATGTAATATGTTTTATCTGCACAGGGTAGTAATGGATTTTTGCTTGTGTAGATGTGGAATCCTGGATCTTCCAGCACACACTGATCCTGAGTTGGAACGCATGAACAATACCTTAGGAGAGTTTTCTAGAGGTGTTAGTAGCTTTTTTGGAGGTTTTCCAAACAATGAGCAATTCATGGGGGAGATGAAAAATTATCTTGGCCGCCCTTCCACTGCAGAGGAGGTTTTCAGTGTCATGTCTGGGACACCTATCACATCTTTGCCTAGCACTGCCGCACAAACACCAAACCTTGGCACACCAAACCTTGGTACACCTCTACTAACAGGTACTCCACGCACTATGCATACACACAGATCAGTTGATGCACAGGGATTAGCTAAAGTACATGGATCGGCCGAAGCACGTGCATCGAGTGAGGTAGAGGGTAGTGCCCATTGAGGGAGAAGGGAGAGTCGTGCGGGAGGACGAGGAGGTCGAGGGCTTTGTGGGGGTTGCCTAGGAGGTGGCTCTCGATCACCCTCACCGGGAAATGAGAGAGGTGAGTCTCCACAAATGTACTACTCTGTCTCACTGATGTTTGTGGTATCTTGCATAACCCTGAGGGGAGGGAAGTGATAGCCTACTTAAGGAGTGTCGTGCATGCCACATACAAAGATTGCATGATTCTCTTCAAGCACCAAAAAAATGGTTTGTGGCAAGAGATGCTGCGGATAGTACATAGAAGGTACCCTAATCCCGAGAATTCACGATTCTCAGATGATTGGGGACGGTCAAAGGTGAGAGACGCGCTTCATAACAAGAGGTCTCACCTTATGATACGCACCAAGAAGTCACTGCGGAGACAAGAGCAGGGGCGCCCTGGATATGGCCAACCACCCAATTGTCACCGCAGGGAGTGGAAAGAGGCCAAGAAGAGAGCAGCAGAGAAAAGGACAAGTCGCCATTATGTAGAGGCGGGACGTATCCAAATGGCAACCATGAGATCGTCGCATTATGGATCGGGTGGCAGGGAGTCATGGGAGGCTAAGTTTGTAAGTATTATTTGATTTCTTTTTTAAAATTAAATTTTGTAATTTGTTTCAATTCATTATGTAGTGTGTTCTAATACGTTGTATGTTCAAATTGTTTTGTAGTATCATATCGTTGGTAGGATGCCTACTTCTAGATAGGTAGCCTACCATCGAGGTCATACCGGGCGTCCACTTGGCAGCATTTCTATGAGGGACTCATCACGGAGGAGCAATATAATCGTGCCATGAGGATTCCACAACCAGAAGAGGTATGTTTTATTTTTTACATGAAAAGTATAGGTAACTCTAATTTATTGTTTGTAATGGTATTTATATACCTTAATCCTTTGTGTAGGCGAACCCTGATGCAATTGAGGATAGCGAAGGGGGGACTAGCAATAGCAGTGGCGGCAGCGGCAGCGGCACAGGCAGCGGTGGTGGTAGCGACGATGATGCCTCCTCTAAAGAGATGTAGAGGAGCCCCATGCATACATGCCTCCCCTTGGCTTGTAGTTTTCATTTTTGATATGTATTACTTTCAGCTAGTGCTTGCGACCATGACCATGCTTGAGGTCACAAGCACTAGAACTCATCATGTAAAAATGTTTCATCTATATATATGAAATTTCGCGTTCTACATACATTATTTTGTTTTCAATACAAAAATCTTTGAAATAATCTTTCTCTATTTTCCCTAAGCATACAATTTGATGTTGATGGGGGGAAAAAGACCAGAGAGCATGTGGCTTACAAAGCCACATGCTCTCTGGTTTTTTTTTTATACCTCTGTTTTGCGCGTCTATCAGAGCATCTAAATTGCAGGAAAAATGCGCGTCTATTATCGTCAAAATTTTACAGAGTACACGCTTTTTTAAACGCGCAATTGCACGCGTGTATAGATGCAGAATATGAATATATCTACTTTTTTATCAATATGATTATATATTTACGGAGCGCATCAATAGGCACGTCTATATGCACGTGTAGGTTTCACAATAAGCGCGCTTTTAGACGCGAAATTTCAGACGCAGTAGTAGACGCAATAATAATCGCACCCGATATTTTTTAACACAGTTTAAATATTACGTCTACAGACACGTCTATGGAGCCTTTTTGTTGTAGTGCCTATCACAAATTTTTTTTCCTATTACCATCGCTATCAGCGTTGTAAATTTACTGCATGTGTCGCTATTAGCATTGTTATTAGCATCGCAAAGCGTCGTTATTTGCGTCGATACTGACGTAAATGTGACGCTGATACCGACGCAAATAGCAACGCCGATAGCGATGCTAATATCGACTGTTCTATGAAGTCGCCAATAACCACGCTTTTGGCGACGATGGGGACAAAATTATTATTAACATTTTTGTTGTTTTTAATGTCGGTATAAGGCATATATCTTGTAGGGTTTCATTCTATATGAAGATCGACCATTTCTTAATTATGAGCTTAGTTGTGATGTGGTGTGCTTATATTGTGCATTCAGTTCATTGCATGTGTTAGTTCTTTGGGGTTGTGCTCTAGTTTCTACTTCTTTCAATGTAACAATGCTAATCATGGTCTAGGCTTAATATCGTATCTTATTAACACTTTGAGGTGGTTGGTATCATGGAATCAAAATCCTTCATCGTGTTATGTTTTAGACGAGCTTGTGGCATAATGTGGTTGAAGGACTATTCAATCAATTTCTTGGGGCCATGGGTGATGATGATGGTTGGCAATCTTTTGGTTACAACCTTGTTATTGCTCCTAAAATTGAACAGGGACTTGGCATTGCTAATTTAAAATTGAACAGGGTCTTGGCATTACACTTGTAAAGCAGTCGATTAGGGATAGTTCTCTTTATGGAAACATTTAAAAAAATTTGATTTGGAATGTCCTCAAACTAGCATTTCTAGATCTACGACTAATCTGGAAGCTAAGGAGCAAAGCGATGCTATTAAAAACAAAACCTCTTAAGGGTGGCCAAGCCTAGAAACTATTTTAGTAAAGTTGTTAAGGAAATCCTTTGCCTAGTCAAGCTTACTAAAAGAACAATGGAATCGGACGTGCATAGTTTAACGAAGGTTGCAAAACTCACTAAGAGTGTGCTTTTTTCTTTTGGTTTCGTTTGTAGAAGATACGTGCTTTCTTAATATAACGTGCCTGCGCTCATTGCCAAGAGGACAAAAGAAGACTCTGTGCACTGGGAAGAATTAGACGCACCTATTTCAAATCTTCGTTCAATCCATGCGTTACTAAGCGCCTATGAAGCAGGGAGCGAAATGAGTAAAGCTCCGTTTGTCCTAAGTCAAAGAGTGAATAAAGATGGAGAAGACAAGTCCCGGTCGATAGGAACGTGCCAATCACTACGCATCGAGTAAGGATACGAACATTGATCCCATCATTTTACGACCTAGGCCCAGGGAAGACGTCCAAGTCAACGCTTATAGGTTACGAATGTCGCTGACATAAAAATTAAGACGAATCATTTACAGGGGACTGCAGAAAAATTACAAACAGCTGGCGGGCGTGTGTGTGCGCGCGCCTTGTGCCGCTTCTCTCGACCACTGTAAATTGACATCAAGGCACGTATTTATATACAATCGGAACGGCGGCGGCGCCGCCTATCCCAGAAAGAAGCTACAGCAGTGTGAAGCAGGAGCGCGTGGCAGGGCTCCACATGGCGGGCAAGAGGAACCTCCGGCCGTTGAGGCCGAGGGCGTTGTAGCTGGCGCCGGTGGCCTCGTCCACGCGCAGGTTGCCGGGGTAGCCCGGGTAGTGACCGCTGGCAAAGATACCGGAGCAGGCCGTCACAGCCTCGGATGGGTCAGACGAGTCCCCTTCGAAGTAGCCCGTGCGGAAGGGGTTGGTGGCGGTGCCTGCCAGCAATGCCGCCAGGTTGATGACCAGGCCCTCCATGCCGACGTCGCCGTTGGGCGGCACCAAGAGAGGGTTTGGCGGCCCGTACTGGGGGACGGCGTACGGCCAGGCGCACAGGCCCGGGCACTGCTTGCCTGGGTTACCCACCCACAAGAAGGGGACATCATCGGTGATAGTAGCTGTACTGGCCCCGCTGCTGCTGCTGTGGAAGCCGCACGTGTTCATGCAGAAGTCCTCCACCAGAACGTCGTCCGCCGTCAGGACCACGTAGATGGCGCCCCCCGCTGCAGTCGGCAGACTCCCTGCCGCTAACGCTCGGGCTAGAAGCGTGGCCACGCCCGCCTTGGTCAGATTCTTCCCCATCGAGTAGCTGGAGTCCTGCAAGCGCTTGCCCAGCCGAATGCTGGCCGCGACGCCGGTCTTGGAAGCGTCTTTATAGGTCCGGGTGGTCTTCCACCAGCGAGACACCGCTGGCGCCGGAGAGCCCTTGGACACGCTCTTCATCCGCAGAGACAGTACGAAGTCCGTGACGATGGCTTCCTGCGTGGCCGAGAAGGAGCCATACCATAGGAGGTGGAGGCGCAGGGGTCGAGTAAGGAGGGGCCCGTTGTGGTAAGACAGCACGGGGGCAGGCGTGGGCACCTGCACCAGCGTTCGGCCGGAAGCAGCAGCAGCTGAATCACCGCTAGCAGTCAATATATGAGCGGCTGACGTTCTCACCACGCCCACGACACCCACGCTCATGGCCGCTGCTGCTGGCGTCCCAGCTGCTAGCTGAAGTAATTGTACGAGCAGAAGCTCTGCTACTATTTGGCGGTGCAAGCATCGGCCATTGCAATTCCTGTGCACTATATTAGCCATACACGTGCGGCTAACAGAAGTATTGTATGCAAAGCAGTTATGACGGATCAGAATAGCGTTTATATTTATGGATATGCTGTGCAGTAGTGCTGGCTGGCTGGCTGCGATCACAGCTTCTGTAGCTAAGGGAGAAGTGAAAGTGTATAACTAGTTGATAGCATCAGCTGGCGACTCGCTTGATTTTTTCTTGGATCGATACGATGCTGCGTCGCGTGTATATATATATATGACGGAATGAAGGCATGGACGATTGGATTCATGATGGTAACGTTGGTCGTGAGCTCGAGCAGTTTGCTAGTGACAAGGAAGCTTCCTCTACTTCACCTGTCGAGGACAAGCCAGCCAGTGTCCAGGTAGGCTGCTGGCCGGTCGCCGGCACAACGCCCGTGGTTGTCAATATATATTTGGCTACCCAGCTACCATGCATATCGTGGAGCGTGGTTTGTCAAATTTCAAATCGTCCGTCACAGGATCCGAGATCCACACTTCTCCTGATACCAAGAGTCCGTTTTGTCAACTCTGCACTAGTTTACCCCTGCCACGTCCCAACTTCAAGCATTAATAATATGTAACCCATCCAGTTGGTAGGCGTACAGTAATTTGCGGCAGCTATATCCTATTATATATAGACGCCTGACACGCTGATGCAAAATATCTTCCTATGCTCAAGCTCCTTGCCCCCCTTTACGCAACCAAGGTGGGCTTCGGGGAACCAATATTCTTGTGTTGCCACCAGCACCTACATGCCCATCCGTGGACTGTTTTAGCTCCTGGATCATGCAATGGTTTAAGTTACTAGATCATTTGATTTTTATCCTATGACTCACCTACCGATCACTACAATCACTTCCCTCAATCTGATAAATCATCAAAATAATTCCCCAACCCCATCTCTCTAGTTGTGGGATCAAATGTCCATCCTATAGCACGTTGTGCGCATTAATAAAGTCCATGATCCGTTAGTGTGGGTAGAGGACGTTTTATATAACCCAGGCTATATTGTTGTGAAATGAAGCTTCAAATTAGTTTTACGAAAATGCTTTGCGGTATGACATGTGCGTGCCTTGTGCATAAGCCTTGCAAGCATTTGGCTTATGTCCATAAGACCACTCCATGAGCCGGTGTGCAGTCAGGTTACACATCACCCTTATGCATAGATCCAATGGATGGACTTATGTGGTTAGTCTTTATCTTCATGATCGAGGTGTCTATGCATCATCCTTCATGCATAAACCTAATCCATGGACTTATGAGGTTAGTCTTTCTATGGATAGGCGAGGCTTATAGAGCTACATTAGAATTATGCTCTCTTTGCATTCAATGGAAGCATTCACCATGAAAGCATGAAGCTTATCGAAAGCAAGGCATAGTCTATCCCTCTAGCTCAACCTAGAGCCAAAAAGGGCTGGATATATGTGCTTTTGCTCTTAGATGGGTAGCTAATACATGAGCAATCACACTACACTAAAAACTCTCTGATCTTGGGCTTTCCATACAAATGGTTGATACCATGGTATTTCTCCCATGATTTGGAGCAAGAAGTGTATCTATTTGTTGCCACCTAATCAGGCCTCAACCCTAAGGTTGTGCGGATCTAAGTTAAATATAGCAAGGAGGCAGTTAAGAAGATCAGCAATAAGAGAGGCCCAATCGCTACAACAAAAAGGCCTCTTAGACGCACTTTTGGATGCAATTTTTGAATTGAGAGAAAATCTTACGGGCATGTCTACAAGCCTGTCTATTTGTGCGTCTACCATTTCGCGACTATAGTCGCATGTATGAGGAAATTTACATGCACCAATAGACGCGCTTTAGACGCGCATATACACGCATGAATACAAGCACATAGGAAAACCAAAATTGTTGTTTATTTAATTTCTTTTATGCGTCTACAAGTGCGTCTACATGGAAAATTAGACTGACATATAGACACATTCATAGACGCGCTTCTACAAGCGCTAGTACGCGAATGCAAAACCAAAAATCTCATTTTTTTAAAAATATATTTAATTTTTTTTATTAATTTGAATTATATAGCGCGTGTATGAGTGCATGTACTCTGCATTTTAGACTCTAGTATAGACACGCGTGTTCTGCAATTTAGACGCGCAAATAGATGCGAAGAACAGAACTGGAACCCTCCCATATATCAAATTATGCATTTGAAAAAAACACAATGGATCTGAAGGCACGAGAATTGAAAACAAAAATCCATGTATTCATTATAGATCAAATGTATTTACATGGGGAGTTTAAGTGCTTATGACCTAAAGCGTGGCTGCAAGCAGTAGGCTCAAAGATGGACAATAGATATATAAGAAAACAAGGCCATAGAGGAGATATGGTGCTCCTCTACGAATCTGAAGAAGAAACATCTTCGCTAGCACCACCATGGCTACTAGCATCGCTATCCCCCTCCTCGCTATGCTCCACATCGGGGTTTGCCTACACACACAAAAGATCAAGGTTGCTTACGTACAATTGCTAAGAAAAAGTTATAATTAGCTATACTTTTAATAGGAAAGTAAGAAAAACATACCTCCTCTAGCTTTCGAATCCTCATAGCCCAGTTATATTGCTCCTCAGTGATGAGACCCTCCTCATAGAAGTGAAGCCATGTGGCTGCGCGGTTATAGCCTCAATGGTAACCTACCTCTCTAGGAGTAGGTATCCTACCAACGATAGTAGTTTGCAAAACAATTATGATATATACAAACAATTATGAGACACAATGTATTAGAACAAATTATATAAAGAATTGAAAAAAATATAAAATTTAAAAAACTAGAAATCAAAATATACTTACAAACTTTGCCTCCCACAACTCTCTGCCGCCCAATCCGTAATGCGACGATCCCATAGTTTCCATTTGGATGCGTCATGCCTCTGCGTACTGGTAACTCTTCACTTTCTCTGTTACTTTCTTCTTGGCTTTCTTCCACTCTATGCAGTGGCACATAGATGGTTGGCTATAGGCTCCACACCCCTTTTCCTGTCTCCGCAGTGACTCCCTAGTGCTTGTCATGAGGTGGGATCTTTTGTTGTGAAGCAAATCCCTCACTTTTGTGCGTCCCCAATCATCTAAGAATCGCTGATCCTTAGGATTTGGGTACCTCCTATGGATTATCCTCAACACCTCCAGTCACAAGCCGCTTTTCTGATTCTTGAAGTAAACGAAACAATCTTTATACGTCGCATGCACAATGCTCCTCATGTACGCCATTACATCTCTTCCTTCATCATCATGGAAGATGCCATCAGTATCTGTAACTCTATAGTACTGGCATACTGGCTCGTCTACATGATCTTCTGGTGAGGGTGATTGCTTGCCACCTTCTAGGCAACCCCCACACAAGCCTCATCCTCCCTCTCAACTCTCCCTCCTCCCTCTCTGTCGACTACCCTCTACCTCGCTGGATGCACGTGCTTCTGCAAATGCACGTGTGTCGGCTGATACTTGTGCTTCAACCGATGCATGTACAGATGCTGCACATGGAGTACCTACAATTGAAGTTTGGACATTTGGTGTTTGGGAAGTAGTGCTAGGAAAAGACGTTAGAGGCGTTCCAGACATGACGCTAAACACCTCGTCTGCTGTGGGAGAGCGGCCAAGGTGTTTAGTCATCTCTCCCATGAAGTCTTCCTTACTAGGAAAACCTCCAAAAAAGCATTGATCCCTCTACTGAACAAGCCCAATGTATCATTCATGCGATCCAAATCTGGGTCATTGCTAGATGAACCAGGATGCGACATCTGCAAACAAAACACAGCAATAAGACAAATTTGCTAAACTGCAATATTGTGTAATATTCGTACAATTTTAAAAATATATTTTTTTTAAATCAGAGCTGGTACATGTATAATCGCGTCTGAGATGTAGAATAGATGCGCTCTTAGACGATTCCCTGAGGTCAAACCCTCTAGTCAGAGCGCGTGTATATTCGTGTTTGAGATGCAGCATAGACGCGATCTCAGATGCGTCTCTGAAGTAAAAGCTTCTGGGCAGAGCGCGTGTATTCTCACGTCTGGAATGCAGAATACACACGTCTGGAGATTCGACTTTGAAGTCAAAGCTTCTGGGCAGAGCACGTGTATTCCTACATCTGAAATGCAGAATACACGCGCCTAGAGACGTGACTCTAAAGTCAAAGCTTCTGGATAAAGCACGTGTATTCTCGAGTCCGAGATGCAGAATACACACACTTGGAGACGCGATGACAGCAAACATAGCTGCACGTCTATGTTTGCGTCTGCACTGAAATCTACACGCGCTGTGAAATGCGCTCAGTCTGCTGCTTTCAATCCGACAACCGCCATCCATGATTTATTTGTGATATAAGAAGTTTAATCATAGATCCTAATACACAGAGAGAGAGAGAGAGAGAGAGAGAGAGAGAGAGAGAGAGAGAGAGAGAGGACTCACCTTGGGTGTTTGGTGTGGACGAGTGGTGGCGCTGCTTCCTTCCCCTTCTTCCTCTCCTTGGTGAGTTACTCTCCCTTGATTCTTGCTACTTGTTGTCTCCTCTCTTTCCTTCTTCTTCCTCTTGTTCTCCTCTCTTTTGTTCTCTCTTTCTTCCTCTCCTTGACTTTCTTTTTTCTCCTCTTGTCTCTTTGAAGTGAAAGAAGAGGTGAGTTATGAAGAGGTGAGGCATGAAGAGACTAATGGAGGTAGATTGCATGTCGGCTGAACTCGAGCTTCAGAACGTGCAAAAAACGCAAGAAAGAAAATGCGCAATTGGAAAAGAAATGATTCAAGTATATTTTGAATTTTGACTTTTGCGTCTATTTTTGCGTATATATGCGTGTTTACGTTTATGTAAATGCGTTTATAGACACGAATTTAGACACACAGATAGATGCAGGTTTAGACGTATAGTTAAACACAAGTATAGACGCGCATTTAGCTTTTATCATGAGTTTTTGTTTTTAAGATAAGTTTTGATAGTAAGTTCTTATCATAAGTTTTTATGTATTTATGATAAGTTTTGTGTATTTAAAATTGAGATCTTAGAATAATTAATACGTCTTGAAGTTTTTATGTAAACATATGAATAACAAATTTGATGTTGTCATGAATTAGGTTTAATCATGTCATCGTCATCACCTAGTGCAGTGCATGCTGATGAGTCAACGAGCACATCCTCAAGTGAGGATGAAACATTACATCTCCATAATCGAGATGCATGGCTATGACGAAAAATTAAATGCATGTGTGATCGTTGTCGAGGATATATTTGTTGAGCACGTCGAGTTGCAATGTCACACCTGAGCATGTATGGAGAATGGGACCAAGAAAAATCACCGATATTCATTGTTTTTAACATTAAGATTGCTATTCTATGTTACTCAATATATATCAACGTACATGTAACTCCCTTTTGAGGTTGAGCAGTATGTAGTGTCACATCCTCAGATGCTGTCTCCCGGGCATCGAGAGGCTGCAAAACATCAATGCGAGGAGGCAGAGTCTTCAAGAAGAGTGGAGACTAACGACCATGATAGTAGCCCTCATGAAATGCCCCATCAAGTTGTAGAGGATGAGATTTTGGACAACATGGTACACAATCTATTTTCGCAACCGATTCGGGGAGAATGTCACTCTACGAAGCCAGATGACCCACTATACGTAGTGTCATCTACTCCGTTGTATGAAGGTTGTACGTACTCCATTCTTCGTGCGTCCCTCGAGATACTTAACTTGCAAACAATTTATGGATGGAATAATTTCAGTTTGAATGCGCTATTGAAGTAGGTATCAATTCAGTTTGGCTTATGAATCATAATATTAATTGTTCTATTTTGAAATCACACACAAATATATGTTGGTGGTTTTTTACCTCACTTTTAAAAATATATGTAGGTTATTATCACAAATGCTTCCAAAAGGAAACAAATTGCCAACTAAGAGAGAGCAAGCAAGACATTACTTGACATCTCTAGGATGCCTCAATTATGTCAAGATCCATGCATGTATCAATGATTGTGTCTTATTTCGTGGGATTCATGAGTTCGCATGAGAGTGTCCTGTTTGTGGCGAATCAAGATACGAAGTGGAGATGAAGTCAATGGATGTGCCTCGTAAGGTTTTGCGACATTTTCCGATTGTTCCACGTATTCAACTTATGTTCAAGTGTAAGTCTATTGGAAAGCTCATTTCATGGCATACTAGTCATCGTTCAAGTGATGGAAAATGGAGGATCCCTGCAGATACACCGGGCATGGCAACATATAGACAATTTGTGGCCCATTTTCAAAGAAGAGCCAAGAAATTTGAAATTTGGTTTAGGTATGGATGTGAATCAATCCATTTGGCATCAAAAGCACATCATACAATGTATGGCCATTAGTATTGGTGAACTATAATATTCCTCCATCCATGGCAATTAAAAAGGGATATGTAATGTTGTCCCTTCTGATTCCTGGAAAGCAAAATGTAAAAAACATGGACATTTACTTAGAGCCTTTGATTGAAGAGTTAGAAATGTTATGGGAAGGTATTGAGGTGCAAGATACAAGCGCATCTGCATCCTCTAGAGATTTTACGTTGAAGGCCATGTTGTTCTGGATCATCCATGACTTTCCAGGATATGGAGAGTGTTTAGGTACATGTATATAACTCTATATTTAAAATTTAAGACTTGAATCAATTGCATGTTATTAATTCACTTGTTTGTTTAGGTTTAACCACATCAGGATATCATGCATGTCCTATTTGCGGTCCCTCTCTAGTTTCCTCTAGGCCGGCATGTTTAAAGAAAGTTATCTATGACAATCATCATCGATTTCTTTCTATTGACCATCCCAAATATGTTCTCCCTACTAATGGAATGACTCCACAATCTCTAACCATTTGAGATTGAAAGGAGAGATGGATTAATGCTGACAGCCACCCTCCACTCGGCATGAGTCGGTAAGAAGTATATTTCTCTCGATTGACTTTAAAGTATTTAGCATGATGAATCGTTTACATAATATATTATTTGTTTGTTAGGTTCTCTATATTTTTTCGTCTTTCGTATTGGACTGAACTCAAGATCAATCACTTGTTGGACCCCATGCACATATTCAAAAATGTTGTATCTACATTATGGGATCACTTGATAGGGGCTAGTGATTCAGTCAATGTAAGGGAGGATTTACATAACATTGGTTGCATGAGATGAGCCTGGCCACGCATTGGACCCAGAGGAAAGATTGAGCTACCCCATGCACCTTGTATGTTGTCAAAGAACGAGGAAAAAATAGTGAATGAACAAATATGTAGCTTTCGAACACCCACAGGATGTATGAGATGTCTCAATGGAGCCTTCATAAAGAAAAAGAAAAGAGGTCTGGAGCAACTATCTGGTTTGAAGTCCAACGATTGGCACAAAATGATTCAAGTAAGGGTATCTCTAACCATGAATATAGTAATTAGTGGAGTAACTATGTGTAAACTTTGGGATATGATGACTTTTTCGTCAACTAATCATTTGATCTATGAATATTATTTACATTCAGTTCGTATTTCCTACTAGTATATCCCATTGTGTATCCAAAGATGTATATGATATCATTTACAGGATGGGAGAGCTTGTGAGATGTGTATACATTGTATTATTTCATTATATATTGCATACATCATGTAGTGAACCTCTTTGAATTTCTACACAAAAATCAACAATTTTCAAATACATCCTGATAGATATGTGAGCTCGAAGGAAGTTGATCTAAATACATTGTAAGATGCTCGAGTATTATCTGTTGAGGTGGTTTGTTTGTTGGAGAAATTTTTCCTCGGTCCATTTTGACTACTCAATTACATTTACTTGTACATTTGATTAATGAGATCGCACTTTGTGGGGCAGTTCATGCAAGGTGGATGTTTTTCCTTGAGCGCTTCATGAAAACCTTGAAAGATTTTGTGAGGCAAAAAGCATAGCCTGAGGAAAGCATGGCTGAGGGTTGATTAGTGCAATCATCCCTTGTTTATATCTCTGAATATCTTGCTGAAGTGGACCCCTCTCAACCATGACTATGGAAAGATTATGAAGACTTGAGGATGACCTCTATAATACCTCAAGGAAAAGGAATGAGTAATGTGCTAACAAAAGAAGAACTTCGTAAGTTAAATAGTTTTTGTGTGCTCAATAGTGATGTAATGAGCAAATGGGTGACACTATATAATGAAGCAAGGGCAAGAAGAAAAAGCGAAAGACAAGCATTTCGCACCAGATATGGACGTAATGTCTCATTTCTAGATCATCTAAATGCGCTTCCACGTCATATTGATATAGATTGGTTACATGAGGAAATGGATAGAATGGAAAAAGAGGAGGAAACTAATATATCTCAAGAAGAGTGGGAATACGCACGAGGTTGCTTATCAAAGGTGAGACATACTATCAATTAATTTGTTTCTAGTTATATTTTATATAATAAATTGACATGTTTGATCTTAATCTTTTACTACTAGTGCACATTATTCAATGCTATTTGGTGTGAGGGTAAACATCTTCGAACTCAACATATAGATGAAAAGAGAAATACCCAAGATTGTGGTGTCCTTGCTCACTTCAAGGATGCCAATGGTACCATGGAAGATTATTGTGGCTTGATCCAAGATATTCTGAAGCTTGACTTAAGACGATTCTTTATATATGTACTGGATGTGAAGTGGTTTAAAGAAGTGGTAACAAATGGTGAGCATTACACAATCAGACGTCATCCAAGTGGTTTTGTAATCATTGACTCTACAAAATTTCACCAAAACAAGAATGACACATTAGTACTACCTTAACAATGCAATATGTAAAAGCTAATTTTTATATATATATACATGTGATACATATATACAATATAATAAGTATTTAAATTTCTTGCTTTTGTTTTTCAAATACAGGTTGTGTATCATAATATGACAAGCAATAACTAATGGTGGTATGTCATCCCTATATCTAATCGTTCAAAACCAATATATGGTAATATTACTGACATAGAGATAGCAGATGAAAATCCAACAATTAATGATGATGTACATGATGACACCATAATGGATGATATGCGTGATATAGTACAAGATGAACCTCGCGAGGATGTTCAAGGAAACGTAGAAGAGGACAATAATGTGGTTGATGATCATGAAGTTATTGAGCAATATAGCAACACATCTGATAGTGGGATAGACTTATTTGTTTCGTTACCTCTTGGTAACTTTGACCAATAAAGGCTTCAAAAGGAGTTGTGCCTTTCAAGGCATAGTGGCAGATCTATTAACTGTTATAAAAATGTATGTGTGTGAGCATAGTTTAGAGCCAACCTCAAAGATAGATAAATTTAGAGCCGAACTCAAAGAGATAGGTACGAAAATTTTTAAAAAAAGACCTGAAATATATATAGTGGAGTGGTCCCAATATACAATATAGAATCGTTATTAAATTATCATTCCATAACATCGCAGTCAAGATGTCTAGCACTCACAACCAACATGGTGGGGATCGTGAGGCTTGGCTCAATCAAAGTGTCCCCTATCCATGCATGTAATGCAAATTGGCCATTCGTCGAAAATGTCGTTTGTCCAAGAAAAACAGACCTCCTCTGGCTGTCGAATCCTCATAGCCCGGTTGTATTGGTCCTCAGTGATGAGACCCTCCTCATAGAAGTGAAGCCATGTCGCTGTGCAGTTATGGCCTCGATGGTAACCTACCTCTCTAGAAGTAGGTGTCCTACCAATGATGGTAGTCTGCAAAACATTTAGATATATACAAACAATTATGAGTCACAATATATTAGAATAAAATATATAAAGAATTGAAAGAAATATAAATTTAAAAAAAACTAAAAATCAAAATATACTTACAAACTCTGCCTCCCACGACTCTCTGCTGCTCGATCCGTAATGCGACGATCCCATTGTTTCCATTTGGATCCGTCGCACCTCTGCGTGCTGGCGACTCTTCACTTTCTCTGTTGCTTTCTTCTTGGCTTTCTTCCACTCTATGCGGTGGCACATAGGTGGTTGGCTATAGGCTCCACACCCCTCCTCCAGCCTCCGCAGTGAGTCCCTGACCCGTGTCATGAGGTGGGATCTTTTGTTGTGAAGCATATCCCTCACTTTTGTGCGTCCCCAATCATCTGAGAATTGCTGACCCTCAGGATTTGGGTACCTCCTATGGACTGCCCTCGACACCTCCTGCCACAAGCCGCTTTTCTGATTTTTGAAGGCAATGAAGCAATCTTTATACGTCGCATGCACGGCGCTCCTCATGTACGCCATTACATCCCTTCCCTCATCATCATGAAAGATGCCACCAGCATCTGTAACTCTATAGTACTGGCGTACAACCTCCTCTAGGTGATCTACTGGTGAGGGTGATCGCTGATCGCCACCTCCTAGGCAACCCCCACACAAGCCTCGTCCTCCCCCTCGACTCTCCCTCCTCCCTCTCTGTCGACTACCCTTTGCCTCGCTGGATGCACGAGCTTCTGTAAATGCACGTGCTTCTGCAGATGCTTGTGCTTCAACTCATGCACGTGGAGCACGTGGAGTACCTGCATATGGAGTACCTGCATGTGGAGTCTGGGAAGTAGTGCTAGGCAAAGACGTCAGAGGCATCCCAGACATGACACTGAACACCTTGTCCGCTGTGGGAGAGCGGCCAAGGTGTCTGGTCATCTCTCCCATGAAGTCTTCCCTACTAGGAAAACCTCCAAAAAATGCATTGACCCCCTTGCCAAAGGAGGCCAATGTATCATTCATGCGATCCAAATCCAGGTCATTGCTAGATGAACCAGGATACGACATCTACAAAAAAAACACAGAAAAAAGACAAATTTATTTGCATACAAAAAATCATATATTACCTACATTTTCAAAGAGCTTTCTTTAGACATTGAGCATAAAACTTAAGTGCTAATGCTTCTCATAAACAAGAAAACTGATAAACACAAACATGGGATTGGTCACATTCATCATTGCAAAAATATATTGTTTACTATCAGAACTGGGAGACCTGGTGACCTGGCGTGTGTATCCCCGCGTCTAAATTGAAGGTTAGACGCACCCTCAAACGTGCTCCAGAGTGAACCTTCTATCCAGCGTGTCTATCTTCGCATCTAAGATGTAGCACAGACGTGCTGTTAGACGCACATTCCAGGTCAATGGCGTGTAGAGTGCAGGTCAACCACGTGTATCATTGCGTGTACACTGCAGAGCACACGCGCCAACACACGGGCTCTAAGGCGCGCCCTCAGATGCTATGAGAGGAAACATTTTTCGCGTCTATATCTGCGTCTACACTGAAATGTAGACGCGCTATCAGACGCGCTCGGTCGGCTGATTTTAGGCCGACGACCGCCATTGATGATTTACAAAATGCAATACATAATGAAATCACAAATCCTAAATACACAGACAGAGCAGAGAGAGGAAGAGAGAAACACAGAGAGAGAGAGAGAGAGAGAGAGAGAGAGAGAGAGACTCACCTTGGGTGTTTGGTGTGGCGGGTGGTGGCGCTTCTTCCTTCTCATTCTTCCTCTTCTTGGTAAGTTACCCTCCCTTGATGCTTACTTGCTTGCTTGCTGCTTCTTCTTGTTCTCCTCTCTCTTGTTCTCTCTTTCTTCCTCTCCTTGGCTTTCCTTTTTCCCTTCTTGTGTGTTTGAAATGAAAGAAGAGGTGAGTCATGAGGAGGTGAGGCATGAAGAGACTAGGTGAGGCATTAAGAGACTGCATGTCGGCTAAACTCAAGCTTCAGAACCGCAAAAAACGCAGGAAAGGAAAGGGTAGTTTGAAAAGAAATGATTTAAGTATGGTTTGAATTTTAACGTGTGCGTCTATTTTTGCGTATATATGTGCGTCTATTGTTCAGATAGACGCGAGTATAAACGCGAAAATAGACGCGGAAATAGATGCGTAGGTAAATGCGGATATAGACGTGCGTTTAGGCTTTATCATAATTTTTTGTTTTTAAGATAGTTTTGATAGTGTATTCTTATCATAAGTTTTAATGTATTTATGATGATTTTTGTGTATTTAAAATTAAGATCTTATGTAAACATATGAATGACAAATATTTTGATGTTGTCATGAATTAGGTTTAATCATGTCGATGTCGTCATCACCTAGTGCGGTGCAAGCTGATGAGTCAATGAGCACATCCTCACGTGAGGATGAAACATTGCATCCTCATAATCGAGATGCATGGCTACGACGAAAAATTAAATACATGTGCGTCTTCATAATCGAAGGTCACTCTACGAAGCTAGATGATCCACTATATGTAGCATCATCTACTCCGTTGTATGAAGGTGGTATGTACTCCGTTCTTCGTACATCCCTTGAGATACTTAACTTGCAAACAATTTATGGATGGAGTAATGTCAGTTTGGATGCATTATTGAAGTAGGTATCAATTCAGTTTGGCTTATGAATCATAATATTAATTGTTCTATTTTGAAATCAGACAGAAATATATGTTGGTGGTTTTTTAACTCACTTTTAAAAATGTATGTAGCTTATTATCACAAATGCTTTCAAAAGGAAACAAATTGCCAACTAAGACAGAGCAAGCAAGACATTACTTGACATCTCTAGGAGGCCTCGATTATGTCAAGATCCATGCATGTATCAATGATTGTGTCTTATTTCGTGGGATTCATGAGTTCGCACGAGAGTGTCCTATTTGTGGCGAATCAAGATACGAAGTGGAGATGAAGTCAATGGATGTGCCTCGTAAGGTTTTGCGACATTTTCCGATTGTTCCACGTATAAAACTTATGCTCAAGTGTAAGTCTATTGGAAATATTATGTCATGGCATGCTAGTCATCATTCAAGTGATGGAAAATGGAGGATCCCTGTAGACACACCGGCATGGCAACATATAGATAATTTGTGGCCTGTTTTCAAAGAAGAGCCAAGAAATTTGAGATTTTGTTTAGGTATGGATGGAATCAATCCATTTGGCATCAAAAGCACATCATACAGTGTATGGCCAGTGGTATTGGTGAACTATAATATTCCTCCATCCATGGCAATTAAAAAGGGACATGTAATGTTGTCCCTTCTGATTCCTGGAAAGCACAAGGTAAAAAACATGGACGTTTACTTAGAGCCTTTGATTGAAGAGTTAGAAATGCTATGGGAAGGTGTTGAGGTGCAAGATACAAGTGCATCCGCATCCTCTAGAGATTTCACATTGAAGGCCATGTTGTTGTGGACCATGCATGACTTTCTAGGATACGAAGAGTGTTCAGGTACATGTATATAACTCTATATTTGAAATTCAAGACTTGAATCAATTGCATTTTATTAATTCACTTATTTTTTCAGGTTTAACCACGTCAGGATATCATGCATGTCCTATTTGCGGTCCCTCTCTAGTTTCCTCTAGGCCGGCACGTTTAAAGAAGGTTATCTACGACAATCATCATCGATTTCTTCCTATTGACCATCCCAAATATGTTCTCCCTACTAATGGAATGACTCCACAATCTCTAACCATTCGAGATTGGAAGGAGAGATGGATTAATGCCAACAGCCACCCTCCACTCGGCATGAGTCGGTAAGAAGTGCATTTCTCTCGATTGACTTTAAAGTATTTAGCATGATGAATTGTTTACATAATATATTGTTTGTTTGTTAGGTTCTCTATATTTTTTCGTCTTCCGTACTGGACTGAACTCAAGATCAATCATCTGTTGGACCCCATGCACATATTCAAAAATCTTGTATCTACATTATGGGATCACTTGATAGGGGCTCGTGATTCAGTTAATGTAAGGGAGGATTTACGTAACATTGGTCGCATGAGACGAGCCTGGCCATGCATTGGACCCAGAGGAAAGATTGAGCTATCCCATGCAACTTGGATGTTGTCAAAGAACGAGGAAAAAATAGTGAAGGAACAAATATATAGCTTTCGAACACCCACAGGATGTATGAGATGTCTCAAGGGAGCCTTCATAAAGAAAAAGAAAAGAGGTGTGGAGCAACTATCTGGTTTGAAGTCCCACGATTGGCACAAAATGATTCAAGTAAGGGTATCTCTAACCATGAATATAGTAATTAGTAAAGTAACTATGTGTAAACTTTGGGGTATGATGACTTTTTTCTCAACTAATCATTTGATCTATGAATATTGTTTACATTCAGTTCATACTTCCTACTAGCATATCCCATTGTGTATCCAAAGATGTACATGATATCATTTACAAGATGGGAGAGCTTGTGAGGTGTGTATACATTGTATTTTTTCATTATATATCTTTGAATTTCTACACAAAAATAAACAAGCACATCATACATCTTGACAGATACGTGAGCTTGAAGGAAATTGATCCAAACACATTGCAAGATGCTCGAGTATTATCTGTTGAGGTGGTTTGTTTGGTGGAGGAAATTTTTCTTCAATCCATTTTAACTACTCAATTACATTTACTCGTACATTTGATTGATGAGATCACACTTTGTGGGGCAGTTCATGCAAGGTGGATGTTTTTTCTTAAGCGCTTCATGAAAACCTTGATCAAAGATTTTGTGAGGCAAAAAGCACGGCCTGAGGGAAGCATGGCTGAGGGTTGGTTAGTGCAATTATCCCTTGTTTATATCTCTGAATATCTTGCTGAAGTGGATCCCTCTCAACCACGACTATGGAAAGATGATAAAGACTTGAGGATGACCTCTATAGTACCTCAAGGAAAAGGAATGAGTAAAGTGCTAACAAAAGAAGAACTTCGTAAGTTAAATAGTTTTTGTGTGCTCAATAGTGATGTAATGAGCAAATGGGTGACACTATATAATGAAGCAAGGGCAAGAAGAAAAAGCGAAAGACAAGAATTTCGCACTAGATATGGACGTAATGTCTCATTTCCAGATCATCTAAATGCGCTCCCACGTCATATTGATATAGATTGGTTACATGAGGAAATGGAGAGAATGTAAAAAGAGGAGGAAATTAATATATCTCAAGAAGAGTGGGAATACACATGAGGTTGCTTATCAAAGGTGAGACATACTATCAATTAATTTATTTCTATAAGTTTTATTTTATATAAATAATTGACATGTTTGATCTTTTATCTTTTACTACTAGTGCACATTATTCAATGCACTTTGGTGTGAGGGTAAACATCTTCGAACTCAACGTATAGATGAAAAGAGAAATACCCAAGATTGTGGTGTCCTTACTCACTTCGAGGATGCCAATGGTACCATGGAAGGTTATTGTGGCTTGATCCAAGATATTCTGAAGCTTGACTTCAGACGATTCTTTATATATGTACTGGATGTGAAGTGGTTTAAAGAAGTGGTAACAAATGGTGAGCATTGCACAATCAGACGTCATCCAAGTGGTTTTGTAATCATTGACTCTATAAAATTTCACCAAAACAAGAATGACACATTAGTACTACCTCAACAATGCGAGCAGGTATATATGCAAATGCTAATTTTTGTATATGTATATATGTGATACATATACACAATATAATAAGTACTTAAGTTTTTTGCTTTTGTTTTTCAAATACAGGTTGTGTATCATCCAATGGTAAACAATAACCGATGGTGGTATGTCATCCCTATATCTAATCGTTCAAAACCAATATATGGTAATATTACCGACATGGAGATAGCAGATGACAATCCAATAATTAATGATGATGTGCATGATGACACCGTAATGGATTATATGCGTGATATAGTACAAGATGAACCTCACGAGGATGTTCAAGGAAACACAGAAGAAGACAATAATGTGATTGTCGATGATATTGATGAAGTTATTGAGCAATATAGCAACACATCTGATAGTGGGATAGACTTATTTGTTTCGTTACCTCTTGGTAACATAGACCTAGAAGTATATAGTTTAGCAAGGGCTAATCTCATTGAAGATGAGATGGATCATTCACTGTAACATACTTAATTTGCTTATTGATTCAATGTGTATTCCTAATTATATGGTTTTTATCATGCGCACACGTGCATACTCAAGAATCAATAGTCAAGTTTAAAGCTAAATTGAATTTTTCATAATAAAAATGAAGTATCTTTTATCATCTTCAAGTACGTAGAGAAATTATGAGATACATATTGCAATGCTTGCTACTAATTGTAAGGTTTCTGTCGCTTGCCGCTAACTACTTATATCAGGCTTGTCAACTGGAGGAACTACCATTCATTAGAGAGAAATGAAAAAGTAATTATTAACTCTATTTTTTTAATTCAATGATTCAATGTCTATTCTTAACTCTATGGTTTTTATCATGCGTTGTAACGTGTCCTCTTAGTATCATCCAAGACATGTCTTAGTAGTCCATTAGAAAGGATGTCTAGAAAGCTCCGCCCGGCACTCCCAAGGAATGTTACGGGATTTGCGATCTAGGTTTTCCTGCGTCTCCCACATAGCGGAAGTATCCTGGCCATTCCCACTTAGGATCGACCGGAATTAGGGTTTTCCTGACTGGTCATTAACTAACAACAACTAGCGTCGGACCTGAGCGAACTACTTTACGCAGAAACGCTAGGTCCGAAGCGGATTCACGCTGCACTTGGTTCAAGAAGAATGGGAAATGAGAGGGATGCAAAGCTCAACCTCTCTGCCATAAGGCATAGTCCCATTCCGTTCCCCTGAAACAGTGTAAATCTGGTAAGATATAACTCTAGGTCATTGCTTCTGTTATTCGTTTTCTTTGACGATCATCCTGTTGTTCTTTGAGAAAAGTTCCCGGCTAACAGGGACCACCCAACCGTAGGACGGACCCATGGCCCATCCTCCGCACTTTCCTCGGTTTGTTTTTAGTTATGTAATTATCTAACACATTGATTTGACATATAACAATCAGCTTCTTTAATTAAACCATTAAGCACTGGTTCCTTCACGTAATCTTATCACGTGACATAGAAAAACAATATCAAGCAAGTTCTTTATTAACATTTCATCATTTTATCTTTGAAATACAATGAGTTCCACCGTAGGCTTGTCCATAATCTGCCCGAAGGCTATCTAGTAATCCGCAGGGATCACTATTCCAAGCTTTCGCCCGTAACTAGTATGCGGGCCTCGAGATCCAATCCCGAGTCACGTTAGCCTCTTGTGCAGGACCCGGAAGGCGAGGGATTTACGGCTAGAGCCCCCCTGGTACCCAAGCGTCCTCCTGCTCCAAGTAGAGCTCAAAGAGACCTCTTGCGGCGGGTTCGGTCCATGTTCCCGGCGCAGTCAACAACCCCCTTGGTTAGGGTTAGGCAGGCAGTCGGGGGTAACTGAAACTGCCTCTCCCTTCAGGCCTTTAACCTGAAGTATAGGTATTCATTTAATTTGTAATTCATAATTCAAATAGTGCTCTAAAATCTCTAGCAAACACAAACATTTCCAATAAACAACCGTGTTGTTTGGCAAACTGCTAAGGAATTATTCTTTCCTTTTGAGTGTATCAGCACTCGTTCCCAAGGTGTCTTGTAACTTGGCGAGATCCTTTATAGTCCGGATTAGGGCGTACCTTATTAACCCAACTTGGTCAACCCTAAAGTTCATTAGATACTTTAGTTTCGAGTTTATAACTTTCCTTATTTAAAAGGATATTCATGAATACGTCCTTTTTCAAGATAACTTGCGTAAGGATCTACCATCCTTGTTGAGGTTATTTACCCTTTCGTCTTGTGAACCAGTCACAAGACTACATGACTTCAAACTTTCCGCGCACGTTCTACGTTGAAATAATCCGTTTAGGTTTCTTTAAGCTGACGTATGTCGAACCTAGGGTTTCTTTTTAAGAATCTCAAGGACAACCCTAGTTCTTTATCTTTACGAATTTATTGACCCTACAATAAGGAAAGTAGTCAAGTGCTTAAGGTATGAATGTTTCTTTGGTCTGTCCAATGTATATTTTTGTGGGCATGGTATTTCTAAGTTTAGATTGGTTTGGTTATCTTTTGGAAGGTAATAATGATCACCTCATCACGGTTTTGTTATCCTTGTGACAATTGATTTTTCAGTCGGTACAATTCAATTTAATCTTCCTTTTTTCCTTGCAGACGAACTCATGCAATTAACAATCATTTCCCTTGCTAAGATGTGCAATTAGCAATATGGTGCAAGATACAATTTCTATACCTTCAGGATTTAACTGAAATATACTACTATAGTAAATAGTAGTATATTTCAATATATTTCTATACCTTCAGGATTTAACTAAAATATACTACTATAGTAAATAGTAGTATAATCTTGCTCGTAATTTATAATGCATGATGCTATTCGAAGGAAACTATGTTCTATACGTTATCATTCATTCAAATAAGCTAAACTCCTTCATTATAAATAACTTGGACAAAATATATCCTATTCTTCACAATTTCTCTTTGCATGATTCACTTAAACCCGAATTAAAGCCAAGAAGAAAAACCTGGTTTTGGGGTGAGATATCCACATGGATACTAGGAGATGAACCTCCCGCAGCTACTCCTTGGACTTTCTTAGGCGGCATCGTAGTTTGAATGTGAAGGTAGCTTTTACTCTTTCTTCTAGAATTCCACCGTCTCTCTTTCGAGACAAGATGTCGTTAAAACGGTTGGTCACGAGAAGGAATGATAGGACCTTTAGATTCTTAGACTCTTCAGAGAGGAAAAGATTTACAAAGCCTAAGAAGGTCCTATAGGATCTATGCTTGGCAAAAAGTTTATGGGTGAGTGTGGTTTTGCAACCACAAGAACCCTTGGAGAACTTTGACTTGGGGTAAAAGGTATAGAAGGCACTTATTCTCCTTCCTTGCACTTCCTCTACTTTTTTCTTCTCCTTCCCTACTCGTCCTCCTTCACTCTTTTTTTCCTCCCTTTTTACCGTTCTACCTCCCTCTATTCCTTCTCTACTCTATCTCTTTTACTCCTTTCTTACTCTTCTTTATCTTTTCCTCACCCTCTACTTCTTTCACACTACTCCTTTCTCCTTCACTCCTCCCTACTTCCCTTCCTTATATTTTACTTTCCTTCCTTATCCTCTACTTCCCTTCCTTATCTTTTATCTTTTTCCTACTCTTCCTCCTTCACTCCACTCCTTCTTTTCTTTATCTTTTCCCTACTCTTCCTCTTTTACTCCACTCCTTCTTTTCACTCCCTCTACTTTCCCTCTTTTATTCTTCCTCACGGGCTACTTTTTCCTCACGGGGCAACATCCGGGCCCATGATGATGGTTTGGATTTGGGGTCCAGGGGGGGAAAAGAAATAAGTAATGGGGATACAGGGGATTAAGAAAAAGCTTAGGGGGTTGTGAAAAAAAGAAAGAGTTATGAGGAGGGGGGGTGAAAAGGGTTAAAAGGGTTATAAGGGGGGTGAAAGGGGCTTAGGGGTTTTTTTTTAAAACCCGGGCAGGGGGGGACAAAGGGGGGGGTGTTATAAAAACCACTAGGGAAGGGGCATATGGAACCACAGGAAGGGGGGCTTTCTAAGGGGCCCTTAGAAGCTTCTGATAAGCTTATGGGGGCGATATATGGTGGCCAAATTTTTCTGTAGCTGGCAATGTCTTCCTTCAGCCGGCGGCTTCATGAGCCAAGCAGCACCTCTCTTCCATCGGCTCGCGACTCCTCAGCTCCTCCTCCTTGTACAATTGGCAAGAGGATGAATAATTGTCCTGATATAGTATCTTTCTTGGGTAAAGTGACCAAGACACGGGGATTAGATATTTGCTTGGAAGAAAAAGACCAATCAATAACTTGGAATAACATATGAACTTAAGGTATTGATTAAGTCGGGTTAATAGGGCATGGCCCTAACCTAGAATATAGGGGATCTTGCCAAGTCGCAATTGATCTCGAATCGAGTGCTCGATGCATTTGGAAAGAAGGATTCACTCCTTAGCAGTTGGCTAAAAATAACGACCAATGGAATTGTTTGTGCTTGTAACAATTTTAAGAGCACTGTTTTGCTTTGTTTGCTCAAAGAATTAAAGGATAAAATGATATCTAATGCTTCAGGTTGAAGGCCTGAAGGGAGAGGTAGCTTCAGTTACCCCTGACTGCCTGCCTAACCCTAACCAAGGGGGTTGTTAACCGCGCCGGGAAGGTGTACCGAACCCGCCGCGAGAGGTCTCTCCGTTGAGCGCTACTTGGAGTAGGAGGAGCTTGGGTGCCAGAGGGGCCTCTGGCCATAAATCCCTTGCCTTCTGGGCCCTGCACAAGAGGCCAACGTGACTCGGGATTGGATCTCGAGGCCCGCATACTAGTCTTTAGACGGAATCTTGGATTAGTGATCCCTGTGGATTATTGGATAGCCTTCGGGCGGATTATGGATAAGCCTATGGGTTGGACTTTATGTATTTCAAAGATAAATATGATAACATGTTGAAAAGGAACTTGTTTGACATTGCTTTTCTATGTCAAGTGCTATGAGTACGTGAAGGAACCAGTGCCTAAGGGGCAAATTAAGGAAGGTGATTGATAGATGTCCAAATAAATGTGGTAGATAATTAGATAACTAAAACAACCTAAGGAAAGTGCGGTGGATGTGGCCATGGGTCCCGTCCTATGGATGGGTGGTCCCGATTAGCCGGGAACTTTTCTCAATCATGATGGACAGCGAGAAGATCGTTTCAAAGGATATGAATAGAAAAAGGACGCTGACCTAGAATCTAAGTTATAAAGGATCCCGATTTATGCTGTTTTAGGGGAACGGAATGGGACTATGCCTTATGACAGAGAGGTTGAGCTTTGCATCCCTCTCGTTTCCCATTCTCCTTGAACCAAGTCCAGCATTAATCCGCTTCGGCCCTGGCGTTTCTCCGTAAAGTAGTTTGCTCGGATTCGACGCTAGTTGCCGTTAGGAAATGACCAATAGAGAAAACGCTAATTCAGGTCAGTCCTAAGTGGGAACGGCTGGAATACTTCCGCTATGTGGTAGACGCGGAAAGTCCTAGATTGCAAACCCCGTAACATTCCATGGGAGTGCTGGGCGGAGCTTTCTAGACATCCTTTCTGATAGATTGCTAAGACGTGTCCTGAAGATAATAGGTGGACACGTTAGAGTTCGTATTAGAGCCAACCAACAAAGGATTTGTTTTTATGAAATCTTAATGAGATGAAGTAAAGCAAATGTTGCTGTTCCAAACATTTCCTTACTTTCAATGCTATCTTGTAGAACTATCAAGCATGGAACAGGTGCTTAGTATTGTTGAGATATCGAGCTCCACTCGTGATACGCCAGGGTGACCGTTGTGTATTTATGTCACCGACTTGTCAGTTGCAGACGCGGTTGGTACACCGCCCCTGAATAATAGCTACATAATAGCTATCCTTATCTACTCTAGTTCGTGGCTCAGTTAGTATGCCACCTTAGTTAGTTGAGTTTGGTTTGAGACCCATATAGAGCGTTCTTCTATTTCTTTGTACTTGAGTTCTTTTGGCTTACACAACTAAGAAGAGGAAAACTGTTTTCAGCCTCCACCCTTGTGTGTATTCCCCCATTGTGCAAGCAAGAAAGCTTCAAGCGAGACTCCTTCCTTCTCTCCCACAATCTTGACATGGTATCAGAGCCTTGTTCGTGGTAAGAAGCTCAAGAAAGCAAGCCAAGCTCGCGGTGTTCTGGTAAGAGGAGCAGTGTTGCTTTCATTTTCTGTTTTGGGAGCAGATCTCTGCAGGTAGCACAGCCAGAAAGTGCAGGAGTGCATTGTCTCAGGTTGAGACGCCCTTCGCGGTGAAGCAAGAGGGCAGTATATGCTGCGGGTAAGGGCTTTAGCCCTTGGCGACCTTATTTTTTTGATTTGAGGCCATTTCGGGGCCTGTTTTGGAGGCGGAAGTTTTCTGCACGCACTCAGGAAAAGGCCCAGTTTTATGCTGTGCAGCCACTGTTCTACAGGTCGGTGAATAGTTACTGTAAAAATTGCATTATATGCTTGTGCGCAGAGACATTGGGAATTAGAGAATCATCCCTGTTGCCTGTTGATGCAAAATCGTCACTAGGAAGTGACTATGTGGTCAAATACCACTTTCGCCAGTTTTGCAGATTTTCCCTTGTGAGGGTGAAGCTGTGGTTTTTACAGTGACAGAATTTTTTGCAGTCTTCTGTAATGGCATCTGATTCTCTTTCACAGATTGTCACTGAAAAGCTTGACAAGAACAACTTCCAAGCATGGAAGTTTAGAATGACGAATTTCCTTATGGGAAAAGGATATTGGGAATTTGTTGCAGGAAATGAAGAAGAACCAGTTCTTCCTGATGTTCCCAATCAACAGCAAATGCAGGCATTTAAAGCATGGCATGAGAGAGCCAGGAAAGTTATGTATTGGCTGTCTATCAGCATTTCAGACTTTATGATTGTGCATATTCAGGATGCAAGTACGCCAAAGGAGGCATGGGATACTTTGTCAAAAATGTATAGCACAAATACGCAAGCCAGGAAAATGCAGCTCAAGCAAGAGTTGCATAATGTGTAAAGAGAAAGTATGAGCATCAACGACTACCACATGAAGGTGAAGAAGATTGCAGATGCACTTGCTTCCATTGGGTCGCCAGTGGAAGATGATGATTTAGTTTCCGTGACCTTGAATGGTCTAGGAAAGGATTATGCACAGTTTCGAACATCCATTTCCGTCCGTGAAAGATTTCCTGATTTTGAGGAGTTGATTGCTCTTCTAATTTCTGAGGAGCAGAGAAATGGTGGTGCATCTTCTTCAGGAGGAACTTCAAAAGAAGCTGTCTTCTACTCAAATGGTGGAAGAGGTAGAGGCAGAGGTAGAGGAGGCCGATTTGGAGGCCGTGGCAGAAATCAGAATATGCAGCAAACTCAAGAAAACCAGTCCTATGGAGGAGGACGTGGTAACTCTAGAGGCAGGGGGAGCCAAAGAGGTCGTGGTGGATGGCAAAGAGGCCAAAATGCAAACAGTAATGTCGAATGCTACTACTGTGGTAAAATGGGTCATATGGCTAAAGACTGCTATAAAAAGCAGAATGACATCATGAATGGAAAACTGCAACAAGGAAATTATGCATCCTCTAGTAGACAGGGTGATGACAGAAATGAGCATCTGTTTATGGTGCAGCACATGAACAATTCTGTGACAAGTGCAGAAGAAAGCAATGATGTATGGTATGTTGACTCAGGTGCATCAAACCACATGACAGGTCATGCAGAATGGATGGAGGATGCAAGGAAAATGGAAAAACCAGGATTTGTGGAGACTGGTGATGATACTGCACATCCTATTGTGCAGATTGGAAAAATTCCCTTGTCTATGCAGGATGGGAAAAAGAAATACCTGTCCGATGTATTTCATGTCCCGAATATCACCAAGAATCTGGTTTCTGTTGGTCAAATGGTTGAACAGGGCTTGCGGGTCAGATTTAATCCTCATGGATGCTTTGTTGAGGATATGAAAAATAAAGGTCGCTTGATAGCAAAAGGAAAGAAGAAGGGCAGAATGTTTACATTGGATGCAGACATGTCTGAATTGAGTGCAGCAATGTTTGCACATGGGACCGGTGTAGTTGCAAATATTGATATCTGGCATAAACGCATTGGTCATGTTAATGTACAGCGACTTAAATCAATGCAGGCCCAAAATATTGTTACAGGTTTGCCAAAATTCAAGGTTGCAGAAATGCATAAGGTATGTGAAGCCTGTCAATTTGGAAAACAGGCAAGGAAACCATTTCCTAGACATGTTCAAGAGAGTAAGAAGCCATTGGAATTAATCTACTCTGATGTGTGGACAACTAAAGCTGCATCTCTTGGAGGCTGTCATTATTTTGTCAGTTTTATTGATGACTATAGCAGAAAAGTTTGGGTGTATTTTATGAAAAAGAAAAGTGAAGTTTTTGGGCATTTCAAAACTTTTAAAGCGATGGTTGAAAAAGAAACAGGCCTGCAGATAAAATGCCTAAGGTCAGATGGAGGGGGAGAGTACCTCTCAAATGAGTTTGCAAGGTTCCTGCAGGAGCATGGCATAAAGCAGCAATATTCATGCAGTCATACCCCACAACAAAATGGAATTGCAGAAAGGAAAAATAGGCATATTGGAGAGGTATCTCGTGCCATGCTCAATGAAAAAGGCTTGCCAGATTTTTATTGGGCTGAAGCAGTTGCTACAGCAGTCTATATAATGAACAGGACTCCCACTGCAGCAATACATGGGATGACTCCAGAGGAGAGGTATACTGGTAGGAAACCAGATATTTCTCATTTGAAAATTTTTGGTTGCATTGCCTATGTACATGTGCCAGATAAGTTGAGATCCAAGTTGGATCCAAAAGCTGAGAAGTGCATCTTTATTGGTTACTCTCTGCAGCAAAAAGGGTATAGATGCTATAACCCTTCTACTCGTAAGTTTACAGTGAGCAGAGATGTTGTTTTTGATGAGATGAGTAGCTGGTATAAACCAGTAAATGTGATTGATGATGTAGATGCACAAAATGGCAATGCTGCACAGAATTCACAGCAGCAGTCACAAAATATTAGTGGACCTGGAGCGTCCTCTAGCAGTGGTTCACATTCTTCGGCGTGGACAGGCAGATTGAGATCAGGAGAATCTTCTCAAAGCAATGCAGATAGTGGTATGCAGGTATCACGAAAAGGAAAAGAGAAGGTTGATCAGCCCATGTTTGATGTGAATGCAGGTCACTCTTATGTGGATGGTGAATCCAGTGGCTCAAAACAGAGCATTGATGATGAGTTGGGTATTCCTTCTATTGTTACACCTGGAGTAAGGAAGACCAGGGATGTTTTGAGAGCACCTGGGAGTGAACATACTTTGCGCAGGTCTACGAGAGCTAGGTATCCTGTGGATAGGCTGAAATATGATGGATTTACAGCCATTCACTATGCATATATGGTCAAAGTGATACAGGAACCAGAACCCACTTCTTTTGAGCAAGCCATGGGAAAAGAAAAATGGGAGAAAGCCATGGATGAAGAAATGGATGCCTTGGAAGCAAATGCTACATGGGAATTGGTACCTTTGCCTAAAGGTAAAAATGCAATTGGCTGTAAGTGGGTTTATAAGGTGAAGCACAATGCAGATGGTTCTGTGAATAGATACAAGGCAAGATTAGTAGTCAAGGGGTATGCACAAACATATGGTATTGACTATGAAGAAACATTTAGTCCGGTTTCCAGGATGGCAACCGTAAGAGCAGTCATTGCTATGGCTGCGTCAAAGGGATGGTCTTTACATCAGATGGATGTAAAGAATGCCTTCTTGCATGGTGATTTACAAGAAGAGGTCTATATGGAGCAGCCACCAGGTTATGTGCATGCTGTTCATCCTGAGTTTGTTTGCAGGTTGAAGAAAGCCTTGTATGGCTTGAAGCAAGCACCTAGAGCATGGTCTGATAAGATAGGACAGTATCTTGTCACTATTGGCTTTCAGATTTCCAAGGCAGATTTCTCACTTTATGTGAGAAAAACAGAGAAAGGTATTATGCTACTTGTCATTTATGTTGATGATTTGATTATGACAGGTGACAGTGATGAAGATATCCTTCATGTGAAAATGCTATTGAAGCAGAAGTTTGAGATGAAGGATTTGGGAGAGCTGCGTTATTTCTTGGGCATTGAGGTGATTAGATCACCAAGTGGGATACAGCTCTTCCAGAGGCAGTATGGATTGGACATGCTGTCCAAATATGGGATGACAGGCTGTAAGCCTATTTCAGTTCCTTTGGAGCAGAATGTGAAGCTGAGCACAGATGCAGGTGAGCTTCTAGAAGACCCTACTATGTACAGACGCATAGTAGGAAGTTTGATTTATATGACTATTACCAGGCCAGATTTGAGCTATGCTGTTGGATTGGTAAGTCAGTTTATGCAGGCTCCAAGGAAACCACATTTGGATGCAGCTAGACGCATACTCAGGTATGTGAAGTCCACATTGCAGTATGGACTATTTTATGAGACTGGGTTTCAGATACAGTTGCATGGATACACTGATGCTGATTGGGCTGGTAGTATTTCTGATAGACGATCTACCAGTGGATATGTGTTCTCTTTTGGGAGTGCTGCAGTCACTTGGAGCAGCAAGAAACAGCCTACAGTTGCCTTGTCGAGCACAGAGGCTGAGTACAGGGGTGCAGCAATGGCTGCATGTGAGGTAGCTTGGTTGCATAAGCTACTTTATGATATGCATCAGTCTACACATGGGCCAGTTGTCATTTATTGTGACAACATGAGTAGTATACACTTGGCAAATAACCCAGTCTATCATGCTAGAACAAAGCACATTGAGGTGCATTATCACTATGTGCGAGAGAGGGTTTTACTAGGTCTTATTGATCTAGTTTATGTCAGCACAGAGGATCAGGTAGCTGACATATTCACGAAGGCATAGGGCACAGAGAAGCTGCGCAAGTTCAGAGACCTGCTTGGTGTGCAGGAATTGGGATTGAGCTCGAGGGGGAGTGTTGAGATATCGAGCTCCACTCGTGATACGCCAGGGTGACCGTTGTGTATTTATGTCACCGACTTGTCAGTTGCAGACGCGGTTGGTACACCGCCCCTGAATAATAGCTACATGATAGCTATCCTTATCTACTCTAGTTCGTGGCTCAGTTAGTATGCCACCTTAGTTAGTTGAGTTTGGTTTGAGACCCATATAGAGGGTTCTTCTATTTCTTTGTACTTGAGTTCTTTTGGCTTACACAACTAAGAAGAGGAAAACTGTTTTCAGCCTCCACCCTTGTGTGTATTCCCCCATTGTACAAGCAAGAAAGCTTCAAGTGAGACTCCTTCCTTCTCTCCCACCATCTTGACAAGTATTCCGAGTCATGTTTATGACTGCGATGCATTCCTCAGATTATCGACAAAGGGTTGAGATGATGAACATCCTAGAGCGTATCTATAATCCATCGCCTTTGTACATGGAATGAAGATGGATGGGTACCTCAAGAATCTACTATATAGCTGCCCACTGGTTTGCATACCTACAGACCAACCTAAACTAGAGGATCAAGTGGTTGGAAGATCTAAAAGTCGTGAAGCTGTTCATTTTTATGAAAACTCTCGTAAATTCAACTTTACATATTCGAGGTCGGAGGGTTGAGCTGAACTCATATATATATGAGGAAGTGACCCGTGTAATCCCCACCGACAGGATCAAGGTGTTGGGGCACCATGAGAAGAATGGGTTCTAAAGGAAAGGATATCATGATCTTCCAATGACTTACCAATTCTTGAAGATCCATGACCCGAAACCATACTATTATCCAATTCCTGTAGATAAATGTAATACAACATTATTCTCCCCAAACTAAATGTAAATAGTTGGCTTATCATCCCAAGACATGTTGTATTCCGAAAGGGCTATGCTCATATAATTACAATAGATTTTTTTTAATCAATGTCTTTTTTGTTCATGAGAATTGATAAGAAGTTAACTGGTTAGATTGCTTGGTTGATAGCTGAAATGGTGATGAAATATAAATCGTAACGATTATCAAGTAATAATGTTAAGAAACCTTTATCCAGGCACAACCCCAGGTACAGAATCTCAGTTTTCCTCCTACATCAAGTACTGCTGTAATCCAGGAGAAGAAGTTTCTTCTCAGGCAGATTAAGCCGCCCGAATTTGATGGGAGAGGCAGGTCCGTCCAAGCAGAAGCTGAAATTCGGATTGAATCCATGCAGGATTACTTTGAAGCGGTCGGTATTGCACCCGCCAACCAGGCTATGCTCGCCAAGCTGAAGCTTATCGGCGAAGCCAGGCTTTGGTGGAAGCAATGGTGCAGAGATCAAGGGATCGCGGAAGGATCCGTTACCTGGGAGAAGCTGAAGAAAGCTGTGCAAGGAAGATACTTACCACCTACATATCACACGCAGAAAATGAATGAGTTCTACGAGCTAAAATAGCTGGGACTCACTCTTGACGCATACTACTCCAAATTTGTCTCACTTCTTAAGTATGCGCCATAGATGGACATGACACAGCAGATGTCAAAATTTTGTGTTGGTTTAAATCCACCACTGAATACCCGTCTCGAATCTATGTGCCCATTAGATCCACAGGACGCACTCATTTGAGCTACCCCTATAATTCAGGAGGTGCAGGCTAGAGCAAGAGGTAGCAAAACTTAGTCTTATAATGATCCGAACAGAGGAACATTTAGGCCTCAAATGAAGTGAGTTCAAGGACAGAATCAGGGACAAAGAAAGAAAGCAAGGACTAATAATGTCAACAACTTTGTACCTACTCAAAGCAATGGCCAAAACCTCCGTTGTTTCCACTGCAACGAGCCCGGTCATTTCAAGAGGCAATGTCCCAAGCTTGGAGGAGGACATCGCCAAGCACCTTTCCAAGGAATTGGCCGTGGTCAGGGAGCCACTACCCGAGGCAGAAGAAGAACCGCCTGTGTTGCCAATAGGCAAATGTGCAAAGAAGAAGAAGATCTGACCATGGAAGCATAGTTTGAAAGGGCGATAGTCCATGCCGCTCTACACAAGAAAGGCCCAAATCGCCAGTTCTTGGTGATTCAGACTCCGTCGGACTATCAAGGTAAAGGTTTCAAGACCTTGATTGATTGTGGCAGTACACATTCCTTTATCTCACCAGTTTGTGCAAAAAGATTAGGAATAGCCACAGTAGGAGCACCTATCTTGCTTGTGGAATTGGCAAATAGTCGTGAGGTTACTTGTACGAGGAAAACTGATAAGGTGGAATTCTTTCTGGGAGTAAAGACGACTTCGATCAAATTCAGAGTCGTGAATTTAGGTATCCATGAGTGTCTACTCGGAATGGATTGGCTTAAGCCTAATGACGCCCACATTCATTGTGGAAAGGGCCAAATTTCCTTTCGAAACTCTGAAGGGGAATTGGTCACAACTCAAGGTGAGGCTGGAAATGCAAAAATCCAATTGGCCAAAGCATCTCGAATTATAAAGGGAATCAGAAAAGGATTGCCTGTCTACTTGATTAAGCTCAACAAGTTATATCAGAAGCAGGAGTCTAATGAAGGACCTTCATGGCTAAAGGAATATATGGATGTATTTCCTGAAGAGTTGACAGAATTCTCGCCTCAAAGAGAAATAGATCATGAGATCAAGCTAGTACCAGGAGCTGTGCCAATTGCAAAGAGACCTTATAGAATGTCCATACCAGAGGCAATTGAGCTGAAGGAACAACTCAAGCAACTGCTAGATCAGGGCTACATCAGTCCTAGTAGTTCACCATGGGGAGCTTCAGTACTGTTCCAGAAAAAGAAAGATGGAACACTTCGACTATGTATTGATTATAGAGGGTTGAATCAATCAACTGTCAAGAACAAGTATGAGGCGTTTTTGTTGTAGTGGACGGCCTTCAACACAAGATATGGGCACTTTGAGTTCCTAGTTTTGTCATTTGGGCTTACAAATGCGCCTGCCACCTTCAAAAGGTTAATGCAGGATATCTTTAGGCCATATCTTGATGACTTTGTACTCGTCTTCTTCAACGACACTTTAATCTATTCCAAACAGGAGGAAGATCATGAGACCCAACTTCGGATTGTCCTTGAGACAATGAGGGCACATAAGCTATATGCTAAGATGAAGAAGTGTGCATTCTTCAAACGTCGGATTGAATATCTGGGATTCATTGTATCAAGAGAAGGAATCTAAATGGACCCAGCCAAGGTCAGAGATGTGCTAGAATGGCCAATACCAACAACTGTCAAAGAAATACGCATCTTTCTTGGATTGACAGGATGGTATAGGGTCTTCATAAAAAACTATGCTTTGATTGCAGCACCTCTGACGGACTTACTGAAGAAGCAAACTTCCATTCCATGGTCAACTCCTGAACAAACTAGCTTTGATAGATTGAAGCAAAGTTTGCTATCAGCACCTATCCTAAAACTTCCAGACCTCAATAAGGAGTTTGAGGTAGTAACTGATGCTAGCGACTTGCCTTGGGATGTGTGCTCATGCAGGAAGGTCACCCAGTAGCCTACTCTTCAAGGAAACTGAAGAGTCATAAGAAGAATTATACTACCTATGATCTAGATTTGTTAGCTATCATCCATGATCTAAAGCTTTGGAGACACTACTTGTTGGGTAACAAGTTTACTCTAGTGACTGATCATAAGAGTCTCAAGTAGATCTTTATCCAAAACGAGCTCAACATGAGGCAACGTCGGTGGATTGAAGTGCTTGAGGAGTATGACTTTGAAATCAAGTACCGAGCAGGAAAAGAGAATGTAGTTGCCGATGCACTCAATCGCAAGGCATTCCTTAATTCTCTAATCTTGCAAAATCCATCAACAACTAGATCTCTAGCCACAAAGGTATCCATGCCAAACAACCCAATACTTGAGTTAGCTAGAGAGGAAGCATGCCATGATCCAGTCTATCAAAAGATGCTAAGGGAAATCTCTATCAAGGATTAGGATCAAAAGCTGCAGGCTAAGTATCATGAATTCTTTATCAATAGTGGACTTGTCTACTATAGAACGAGGTTATGTATACCAACAAGCCAGTCACTTAAGCAGAAGATATTGTGGGAAGCTTATGATTCCCCTTTCTCAAGACATCTTGGCTATTCCAAGACTCTCAATGCAGTTAGGAAGAGCTACCATTGGGAGAGGCTTAAAGGTGATGTTCTCAAATATGTCACCGAGTGTTTGTCTTGTCAACGTATCAAAGCCGAACATGTCAAGATGCCAGGGAAGTTACAACCACTTGACATTCCCCAAATGAAATGGGAATTCATCAGTATGGACTTTGTTGTTGGCCTACCCCAAGTTCATGGAGGATACAACTCCATCATGGTTATGGTTGACATGCTGACTGAAGAAGAGGAGATGAAAACTGGGCACTATCGCCCTTTAGGAGATAAGGAGAATCTAGCGCGGATATGAGCTTCTCATCCCAAAAAGATCTTTTCATAAGGTTGTTCAGGAAGTCATGCAAGACTTGGAGCTGAAAGGGATGGAAAGATTTTGGGCACGAGTGCAAGATGGCCCACCAGTAGAAAGGTAGACTGTTGCAACTATGATGGCAAAAAGAAGAGCCTACATAATGTACTACATGTACCTTCTATTACCAAGAATCTATTGTCAGTTGGACAAACGGCATAACAGAACTTGCAAGAATCTGCTATCGGTTGGATAGATGATTTCAACTGATACACATCGCTATACATTCAGAAGTACAAGGATGAGGTACTCGATCTCTTTAAGAAAATGGTTTTATAAAGAGAAATGCAAGTCAGATGGTTCGTTCGAAAGGTAAAAAGCCCGGCTGGTTGCAAAGGGATATGCACAGCAATACGGCCTAGATTATGAGGAGACTTTCAGCTCGGTTGCCAAGATGGAAATGGTGAGAATAGTCATTGCATTAGCGGGGATTCTAAGGGCTGAAAATTATGGCAGATGGATGTAAAAAATGCATTCCTAAATGGTGACTTGCTTAAAGAGGTATATATGGAGCAGCGTGAGGATTATATACATAACCTGAGGTATATATGGATGCTGGCTAGCAACCCCGTCTATCATGCTAGATCCAAACACATAGAGGTTCATTACAATTTCATAAGAGAAATTGTACTTGCATGATAGATTGATCTACTTCATGTGAAGACAAAAAGACCAGGTAGCAAATATCTTTACCAAATCGCTTGGTAAAGAGAAATTTGTTCATTTCAGGGATCTACTTGGAGTACAGCAACTAGTCTGAGCTCAAGAAATGGAGTTTGAGAATGGGGAGGAGGAGCTTGATTCTTTTGATCTTAAAACACCTCCATCCATTGAGATTGAGGGTGAAGACAAGAAAGAAGAGATAGAAGATGACTTATACTTAGATAAAAACAAGAAGGAAGGAGTAGAGCTTAGAGACATTTCCAGCTTCAACACCATGGTATAACTCTTAAAAATGTCCAAATTCTCCCCCAAAAATACTTGAACAAGCTTGGAATAAGTTGGAGTGACCAGAAGATCAATGGGACTTATTCATACCTCAGGGTCCTGACTATAATGAAAGCTTGAAGTGAAGCTCTTCTTCTTGGGCCTAACAAGTTATAAAAAAGCTCATTGAGTAATACTTTTTTGAATTGATTACATCTAGCTTTTGCAATCACAAGCTCTTTTTCTTCTCGGGCCTAAGCAAGTGATTAAAAAGCTCCTTGCGAAATACCTTTTCGAATTGATTACATCTAGCTTTTGCAATCAAAGGATTCAATATTTTTTAAAAAATTTGATACACAATTGTTAGACATTAGGTGTAGGTGACATTGGCAAATGAATTATGCAAGAATGTTTAGTGCATATAGCTAGAAGGGTGGCAAGGCTGTATACCCTGCCACCTAATTTTTTTCCCCTCTATAACCGTCGCTATTTGCGTCGGAAATTTACTCTGCAACAGTCAATATTAGCGTCTATATTAGCATCTCTATTAGCGTTGCTATTTGCATCGGTAACCTAATTAGTGACGCAAATAGCGACGCTAACAGCAACGCAAATAGCAACAAATCGATCGCATTACTAATAGCGAAGCGAATAGTGATGACGGGGGTAATTTTTTCCATGAATAGTTACGTTGCTTTAAACGTCGCTATTGGGTCTATATGTTGTAGTGAGGATATCTTCACGTGCATGTCTCCAGATCAGATGGCGAGATTCAGAGACATGGCGGACCAAAGCTGTCTCGGACACCATCAGGCCGCTCTATTAGATCTACTTTGGCACGATCTGATGCTTTAGTTTTGAGCAGATGAGGTCGACGCTCTAGATTTGGGCCAGACGGAGGGAGTGGTTTAGAGGGATGCTACAGAGATCCGGATGCAATAAACTCGCGGTCGGCTCGCGATACAAGTGCTACTCCTTGCTCTCATGGCGGTTCGAGAGAGCATGACTCAGGTGGTTGCTATGGAGGTATAGACGCGGTGTCCCCGTCTGGTCGTTCTGCTGGAGTTGCATCACCTCCTGGATTTTTCACACATGTGAGAATGTCTACTCCACTCACTCCAGATTTTGCTCAGTCGTCCGTAGGTGGCACCCGTATGGGTGCTACTGCGATAGATACTACCTTGGTCGGTACACCAGATGTATAGGGGTCTCCTGGATATGCCTAGGAGCGTGATCGCAAGTGGGAGAGGACCCATCTTAGGCATACCCCAGAGGGGTATGACTACCTTGTAGAGGATAGATCAGGAGCCATCATCATGAATGATGAGGGGAGGAGGGTAATGGCTCGCATGAGAGAGTTGTGCCAAGTTTCTTGGCACAATGTCTTGGATCATTGGAAGAACATACCGGAGGGGAGCAAGGACTACTTTGTAGCATCCTTGCATGAGGAGTTTCTGGTACTAGCCGCAGCAGATAGGTTTTCTACAGGCTCGATGATGAAGTGCATGCGTGCATATATGTCACATAGACGATCGGACGTACGCAAGGCACTCAAGAGTGGGGGTTCAAAGCCTAAGTGGCTAGATATGGACGACTGGCGCCAACTCAGGGAGGAGGTTACAGATTCTCCAGGATGTTGAAGATAGCAACGCGAGGCGGCGAGGATACGACTAGAGACTGGAGTAGTCCATCATCTTGGGAGTGGCGACCACAGGACATAACTAGAGGACTTTGTAAGTTTTTCTTTTGTTTTGCTTGCTTTTTTTTTTGCAATATCCTTTGTACTGAAAATCGTGTTTCACTTTGCAGTGCTCGATTACAAATCGCGATCCGACTGGCCTTGAGACTCAATATGAAGAGAGGCACGGTCTCACTACATTAATCGATCAATTGTATGGACGCGGCGGCCTTGTAAGTCACTCATCTTTATTATCTGTAGTTGCCATGTTTAATTAGAATCCATTATTGTATAGTGGACTCATGTGTAGTTGTTTCTTTTTTTGCAGAGTCCGTTCGATGCTCCTTTGCGGCGAGACGAGGTTTTAGATGGCGATGATCTATAGCTCGCCCTTAGATCCCTAGAGCTCACACACCCTTCTTTTTTGGTTACGGGATCTGTGTAGACATTTTCTATGTAGTAGTAATATCTTGCCATGATTGTACCGGTCGCTTTCATTATGCGATCATGTATTCATTTCATGTATCAGTGTTATGATTTAAGTACACTTTGTCTTTATTTACACGAGCATTGTACACATTTATGAAACTATTTTGTATGGCCCAAATGAAGCACATAGCTGCCCTGCCACAAATGTTTTTTTCCCTATTACTATCGCTATCAGCTTCGCAAATTTATTGCATGCATCGCTATTAGTATCGTTATTAGCATTGCAAAGTGTTGTTATCAGCGTCGTTATTTACGTCAATACTGTAGCAAATGCGATGTTGATACCGACGCAAATAGCAACGCCGATAACAATGCTAATATCGACTGTTCTATGGCGTTGTCAATAACGACGCTTTTTGCGACGACAAGGGCAAATTTCTTTATTAACATTTTTGTCGCTTTTAACGTTCGCATAAGGCGTATATCTTGTAGTGTTTCATTCTATATGAGGATCAACCATTTCTTAATTATCAGGTCGATTGTGCTGTGGTGTGCTTATATTGTGCATTCAGTTCATTGCATGTGTTAGTTCTTTGGGGTTGTGCTCTAGTTTCTACTTCTTTCAATATAACAATGCTAATCATGGTCTAGGCTTAATATCGTATCTTATTAACACTTTGAGATGGTTGGTATCATGGAATCAAAATCCTTCATCGTGTTATGTTTTAGATGAGCTTGTGGCATAATGTGGTTGAAGGACTATTCAATCAATTTATTGGGGCCAGGGGTGATGATGATGGTTAATGGCAGTCTTTTGGCTACAACCTTGTTATTGCTCCTAAAATTGAACAGGGTCTTGGCATTGCTAATTTAAACTCTAGATGCACCACTAAGTGGCATGAGATGGTTGAAGAGGATCAAGGTTGAGACATCTTATTGGTACTTGTAAAGCATTTGATCAGGGATAGTTTTCTTTATGGAAACATTTAAAAAGTTTTGATTTGGAATGTCCTCAAGCTAAGGAGCAAGCGATGCTATTAAAAACAAAACCTCTTAAGGGTGGCCAAGCCTAGAAACTATTTTAGTAAAGTTGTTAAGGAAATCCTTTGCCTAGTCAAGCTTACTAAAAGAACAATGGAATCGAACGTGCATAGTTCTACGAAGGTTCCAAAACTCACTAAGAGTTTGCTTTTTTCTTTTGGTTTCATTTGTAGAAGATATGTTCTTTCTTAATATAACATACCTGCGCTCATTGCCAAGAGGACAAAAAGAAGACTCTGTGCACAGGGAAGAATTAGATGCACCTATTTCAAATCTTCATTCAATCCATGCGTTACTAAGCGCCTATGAAGCAGGGAGCGAAATGAGTAAAGCTCCGTTTGTCCTAAGTCAAAGAGTGAATAAAGATGGAGAAGACAAGTCCCGATCGATAGGATAAGCCTTTATTTTCTTTTCCTTTCCAAACCCTTTTGAGATTTGGATGGATCCATGGTCCAACTACCTACAATACATAAAAAGATCACATAAAGTAATGTACTTTATGTTATGATTATAATATGTATACTTTTGAAAGGTTGTTATGTGAAACAACAAAAGGATTTTGTCAATGTGTACTTGAAGGCTAAAAGCTCAAGTCGATATATGTTGGTGAATTGGATAGAGATTTTCGAGTCCCAAGCCTCCCACTCAATCTCCAATAGTATCTATTGTCACACAATAACTATCAAGGATGCTCACATCCATCAAACACACTGCATATTATACTTTGAGCATAACATTATATTTCAAGTATCACATATTAAGCACCATTGGTAGATTGAATCATAATGCATATTATACTTTGAGTATAACATTATGTTTCAAGTATTGCATGCTAACCACCATTAATAGAATGTACAAAATTATCATCAAGGTAACCACTTGGTTGCATTCCAATCTATTGAAAAGAGTAAATAGATTATAGGCCCAAGGGCACATCACACCTACATCACCCCAGTGCCTTGCGAGTTGTAGCGTGCCATCGGCCTGCCTCGGCCCTCAACTTTCAAGCTTGAAGAATCAACGTTTGACCTACAACAATGCAACCTGCTTTAAGGTTAAGGCTTTAAGCCTTACGCTTCAGCGAATCAGCTGCAACATGCCGCCTGCCCACTTCAAGTCTCAAGTACACTGATCAGTGGTGAATCGTGATTGTACCATTACTTAGCCTTAGTTTAGAGTCAAGATTGAGGACTCTATTAGATGGGGACTAGAGCACTGACTCCTGAGCACTGAGCAGTGAGCACACTGCACCTGCAGGCTGCATGATAGAGTTTGAACTTGAAGTCTGAAGGTTTAGCAATGGCTATAGCCTGTCTGCAGAGACTGCGATGTGGAGTCTCGACTGTAGATGACTCACGAGAGTATCGACTGAAGTCTGTAGTGTACTGTGTATCTTCTTTGAAGTTTGTGAATCACACGGTACACTGTTTCTCCAATCTCGATTCTTGACCACAACAAAAGCTTAGATAGATTCAAGGCCGTTGATTCTGAAATCCTAGGTTTTAGTTTTAGATAAGGCAAATGAAATATACTAAATTGTAATATTAAGAGTCTTCCAACTTATGAAGTCACTAACCTAGTTAGTAGTTGAAAACTTGCAAGTTGCATAGGACTTGCTAGGTACTTGAGCCACCAATTCTTGACTTGCAAGTTGCAAGTTGCTACAATGCTATATAGTATATAATCCATCATATCAATATACAACTAGTAAAAATGAAAGGCAACTTGTAATTGTTGACATGCCAAATGACAGGGGCATGTTGATTGGGCATGTCTTGATGACATGCAAATTTTAATCTTTGACTTGTATTTTGACAAGGCATTTTTGAAAAGCCTTGTTTTGACAGGCAAAATAGCCCTTGACAGGAAAAACAGCCGTCAAATTTAATTTACTTGGTACACTGTGCGGCAATCACTACGCATCGAGTAAGGATACGAACATTGATCCCATCGTTTTACGACCTAGGCCCAGGGAAGACGTCCAAGTCAAAGCTTATAGGTTACGAATGTCACTTACATAAAAATTGAGACGAATCATTTACAGGGGACTGCAGAAAAATTACAAACAGCTGGCGGGCGTGTGTGTGTGCGCGCGCCTTGTGCCGCTTCTCTCAACCACTGTCAATTGACATTAAGGTACGTATGTATATACAGTCGGAACGGCGCCGCCGCCGCCTCCCAGAAAGAAGCTACAGCAGTGTGAAGCAGGAGCGCGTGGCAGGGCTCCACATGGCGGGCAAGAGGAACCTCCGGCCGTTGAGGCCGAGGGCGTTGTAGCTGGCGCCGGTGGCCTCGTCCACGCGCAGGTTGCCGGGGTAGCCCGGGTAGTGACCGCTGGCAAAGATACCGGAGCAGGCCGTCACAGCCTCGGATGGGTCAGACGAATCCCCTTCGAAGTAGCCCGTGCGGAAGGGGTTGGTGGCGGTGCCTGCCAGCAATGCCGCCAGGTTGATGACCAGGCCCTCCATGCCGACGTCGCCGTTGGGCGGCACCAAGAGAGGGTTTGGCGGCCCGTACTGGGGGACGGCGTACGGCCAGGCGCACAGGCCCGGGCACTGCTTGCCTGGGTTACCCACCCACAGGAAGGGGACATCATCGGTGATAGTAGCTGTACTGGCCCCGCTGCTGCTGCTGTGGAAGCCGCACGTGTTCATGCAGAAGTCCTCCACCAGAACGTCGTCCGCCGTCAGGACCACGTAGATGGCGCCCCCCGCTGCAGTCGGCAGACTCCCTGCCGCTAACGCTCGGGCTAGAAGCGTGGCCACGCCCGCCTTGGTCAGATTCTTCCCCATCGAGTAGCTGGAGTCCTGCAAGCGCTTGCCCAGCCGGATGCTGGCCGCGACGCCGGTCTTGGAGGCGTCCTTATAGGTCCGGGTGGTCTTCCACCAGCGAGACACCGCTGGCGCCGGAGAACCCTTGGACACGCTCTTCATCCGCAGAGACAGTACGAAGTCCGTGACGATGGCTTCCTGCGTGGCCGAGAAGGAGCCATACCATAGGAGGTGGAGGCGCAGGGGTCGAGTAAGGAGGGGCCCGTTGTGGTAAGACAGCACGGGGGCAGGCGTGGGCACCTGCACCAGTGTTCGGGCGGAAGCAGCAGCAGCTGAATCACCGCTAGCAGTCAATATATGAGCGGCTGACGTTCTCACCACGCCCACGGCACCCACGCTCATGGCCGCTGCTGCTGGCGTCCCAGCTGCTAGCTGAAGTAGTTGTACGAGCAGAAGCTCTGCTACTATTTGGCGGTGCAAGCATCGGCCATTGCAATTCCTGTGCACTATATTAGCCATACACGGGCGGCTAACAGAAGTATTGTATGCAAAGCAGTTATGACGGATCAGAATAGCGTTTATATTTATGGATATGCTGTGCAGTAGTGCTGGCTGGCTGGCTGGGATCAGAGCTTCTGTAGCTAAGGGAGGAGTGAAAGTGTATAACTAGTTGATAGCATCAGCTGGCGACTTGCTTGATTCTTTCTTGGATCGATGCGATGCTGCGTCGCGTGTATATATATATATGACGGAATGAAGGCATGGACGATTGGATTCATGATGATAACGTTGCTCGTGAGGTCGAGCAGTTTGCTAGTGACAAGGAAGCTTCCTCTACTCCACCTGTCGAGGACAAGCCAGCCAGTGTCCAGGTAGGCTGCTGGCCGGTCGCCGGCACAACGCCCGTGGTTGTCAATATAGATTTGGCTACCCAGCTACCATGGATATCGTGGTTTGTCAATTTTCAAATTGTCCTTCACAGGATCCGAGATCCACACTTCTCCCGATACCAAGCGTCCGTTTTGTCAACTCTGCACTAATTTACCCCTGCCACGTCCCAACTTCAAGCATTAATAATATGTAACCCATCCAGTTGGTAGGCGTACAGTAATTTGCGGCAGCTATTTCCTATAGACACCTGACACGCTCATGCAAAATATCTTCCTATGCTCAAGCTCCTTGCCCCCCTTTACGCAACCAAGGTGGGCTTCGGGGAACCAATATTCTTGTGTTGCCACCAGCACCTACATGCCCATCCGTGGATTGTTTTAGCTCCTGGATCACCTACCGATCACTACAATCACTTCCCTGAGTTAGCAAGCTCACACGAGGTCATTCTGTTTACATGCAATCTCCCGATGACGGCTAGCTACAATGTACTATCAACGTAATTAAGGCACACAAGCTGATAAATCATCAAAATAATTCCCCAACCCCATCTCTCTAGTTGTGGGATCAAATGTCCATCCTATAGCACGTTGCTAAAATCTCCAAGAAGCTGGAAACTGTGGATGTACTGCGCATTAATAAAGTCCATGATCTGTTGGTGTGGGTAGAGGACGTTTTATATAACCCAGGCTATATTGTTGTGAAATGAAGCTTCAAATTAGTTTTACGAAAATGCGTTGCGGTATGACATGTGCGTGCCTTATGCATAAGCCTTGCAAGCATTTGGCTTATGTGCATAAGACCACTCCATGAGCCTGTGTGCAGTCAGGTTACACATCACCCTTATGCATAGATCCAATCGATGGACTTATGTGGTTAGTCTTTGGCAGCTCAGAAAAGAAGAAATCGCATGGGGTATACATGCATCTACCCTTGTGTGATTGCTTCCTTGTATACACGACAAGTAGATTTGTGATGCTAACACTAATAGGAGTTTCTAGAAAACACTTCTCTAGTAAGGATGAGATGTGGTTGTACCACTGAGAGACATTAACTAGATCAAAACTAGGGGCTTCACAAAAGGCATAATATGATATAACATCATTCTTCGAGGGTTGATACCAAAGATGTAGTTTTGGGTGAGGAGGTACTCATTACATGCTTGAGAGACAACAAGATCAACAATTGGTTGGGGTTGAGGGTTAATTTGCTCCATAGAGAGGGTGCTTTCTTGGTGACTTGCAGGAAAGGGGTGTCCTTTGTCTCAAATCTGAAGCCTGAGGGTGCCTCATCCTATGTAAAGATGGAGAAATGGACGATGATAAGTAAGTATCAGAAAGCGATTGAAGCCAAGACCAAGAAACAGTGGGTGTAGAGACTTGATAGCACATACTTATAACTTTATCCCTATTGAAAAAATGATTTGTGTGTTGTGACCAACTGGACATTGTGCATCCCTTCCATATATGTGAACAACTAGCCTCTAATATTTCAGTTCTCTATTTTTTCATGTATGGCACACTTGTAGTGCATTGCTTCATAGTAGGATGTATACTTTTCCCTTGAAGACATGAATCAACACATCTAGAAAGCTTCATAATATACCTTATGAAGTTGTAGGCCATATCTTTTTTGAAAGCTTGGCCATTAGTAAGTTGCCATTGCTTACATCCAAGCTAGTAGATGAGATATAAGAAAAGGCTATCGCTCGAACACACATATAAACCAAGCTTTAGAGAATCATCTGACATACTGTCAAGCATTTGTGGACATAAGGCTTTCTTTCTCGAGTCTTTCTCTTTGTTGAGAATTTGGGTGATCACGAGCTTGTCACTATATAGACCAACTATGTTCAAGTTGAGGGTATCCAAGGATGCAAGGTTGATCTTGACTAGCTATCCTTGAGGACCAAGTCAAGTAGAGGCAGGGAAGAGGGCATTATAAACGATAGTTATTTTCTCCTCTAAAATCAATACCTTCTCCATAAAGCTCAAATATGCCTTGTCCAAAATGACCTCTAATAGGTGATAGCTAGACATAATTGCATCAAACGCCCTATGGCATTGACATTCTAATTGGATACACCCACATGTAAGCAGTCATCAACTCTATAGAAGTATTGATATCAAAGGTGCGTTTTGTCCTAGGCTCCAAGCGAAGGCCCTCAAAGTCCAACATATCCATAGATATCCAAGGGTTGGATTGACACTACAACATATAAGCTGTATAGTGACATTTAAAGCGACAAAATTATTCATTCAAAAAATTATCCACATCATCGCTAAAAATGTTGCTATATGTGTCTCTATAGATCTATCACTATTTGTGCCACTATGATGTAGATAGTGATGCAAATAGTGATGATTGTAGGTATATTTGCAATGCAAATAGTGATACATGCAGTTTTTTTTGCCATCAAATAGGGATGGTTACAAAGTGAAAAAAAATCGGGTTGCAAGGCATGCATCCCTGCAACCCTCCCAACCACACGGTGTTGAACAATGTTCCATAACTCATTTATAAATTGAATATATATTTCTCATCCAAATACATACATTGTGAGATGCTAAGAAGAAGGTGTCCATTGACTTAATTTTCAAATAAGTATAATATTGACAATGACATTTCATAGAACTACATGGACTGATGGGGAGAAGAAACCAAAATAAGAAATGTATTTACGAATGTTGCAAACTGCAAGTCTATACAAATGATGAGAAATTATATAAAGAAAGCTACATAGAAAGAGTCTTCATGAAGCACATGGCTAAAAAAACGAAGGGATATGCGCTCCATGAGTCCATGCAATTGTCATAGCTCCTCACCATCCAAGAGCTTTTCCTGATGCAATGGATCATCAAATGGACTCTGCAATATAAACAATCAAAGATTAATCTAGAGTACACAATGCATCACAAAAATAAAAAATTGGAAACATGAAAGAGGTATGACTTACTCGACCACCACATGCATTTAATCTATCGATGAGTACAATGAGTCAGTGTCCCTCTGCATACTTAGTCTCCAACCTCATGGGATTGTGATTTGTGGGATTGAGTGTTGCAAGATAGCCAAAGTAGCATTGTTAGAAATATGGTTATTAGTATAAGTAGTATAAAAAATAAGAAAGTAAACATAACTAATAGAGAACTTAGGAAGTCTTGCAAATAAGTCATGTAACCACCACTCCCAAGGTAGTATATGACTCTTGCCTTTAGCCATACCCTTGCCTTCAACTCAAAGTTGTAAAGAGTGATTTGATCACAAAAAGAGTGAAAAAGAAGAATGTTGATGTAGCCCATACTTCTCATGCACTTACAGTGAGAGTTTTCTATGAAGGGATGTCTATCTCTTCTCACTTAAATGAGTTTCATTCCATTTTCAGTTTGCTTACTTCAAAGGATCGAAAGTTTGAGGAGAATATTAAGTCTTTTTTAATCCTTGTCACACTAATTGAGTCTTGGGTTACCTTCCACATTGCTATGACTGCAAACCCTCCTAAAGGTTGCTTTAGCTCAAGGATCACTACAAGATACATGCCTCATAGCGACGTTCAAAGCGACAAAAATGTTCATAAAAAAATATGCCCCTGTCATCGCAAAAAACATCGGTATTAGCAATGCCATAGAATAATCACTATATGCATCACTATTTGTGTATATGCGATGCTAATAGCAACGATTTGTGACGCTGAATGTGACGGTAATAGCGACGCGTGCAGTAAATTTGTGACACTAATAGCGATAGTTATAGGGAAAAAAATTTGTGGCAGGGTAGCACAAATAGCACTATGTGCTTTATTTGGGCCATACAAAAGAGTTACAGTAAAGTGGACAATGCTTGTCAAAATAAAGGCAAAGTGTACTTGAATGTTCAAGCAAAAAATGATAAACAGCTTGAGTGGTCTTGGTTGCTAAGGCTTTGCCTTCAACTTGATTGGTTAGATCCTCTCTTGCAAGCACTAAATATCACATATTCCACATTCCTATAGTTATAGTTATAAGATCAATAACCCATCTACAATGTATAGACAAAGGATAAGTTGGTTGTAACCCATCTCGATGTTTGACCATAGAATACATTTGACACACATAACAGGTTTCAACAAAATGTGCTATGTCCCAATACATATTTTGCCACCAATATTTTTCTTTGACTTTACTAAAGGTTCCCCATATGCCTCTATGGCCAGCCCACAGGCTTTCATGAAATTCCTTCATTACTTGTTGTTGCAATTTTTGTTACCTAAAACTTGGACATGCACTCCTTTCTTCTTCTTTGCGTGTTTCCATAGATACCCTTCTTTAAGAAAAAAACCATAAGCTTTCCTCTTAATATTCTTGAACTCATCATTAGTCCAAGACTCCTCCTTCTTCATTGTGCTCAAATATTGGCCAATCTTCAACCAAATTTCTTCATAATCTTCTTCAAGTAAATGAACTAGAACTTGAGCAATGTAATGAGCATGTTGGCTTCTAGTTGACCACCATTCTTCCATAGATAAATCTTTTATCTTTGTTGTTGTATGCTGATTTACATCAGTACCTTTTCATATTCTTAATGTACTTAATGCTATACCATTAAAAATATTAGCTTCACTTGCAAGATTCAACTTTGGGTATGTATATGCAGCAATTGAAAATGTACTTTCAGCAGCCATGGAATGATATTCAACAAGTATAGATTCTTCAGCTTCATCTTCTTCCATCATCAGTTCTTCTTCATTGTCATATCTTGCACGTGATAGCATGTCAGCAACTGGATTCTCCTTTCCTACAATATGCTTTAATTCGGGGTTGAGAGATTTAATATATGCAATCCATCTTAGCATAGCAATGTCGGGTATAGACCAGCTGGCAATCATGCCCAAGAGTGGAAGACAATTAGTTTCTACCACTATGAACGCACCTATAAAGTATTCACGATCACACTTTAATGTTGTTACAACTCCCCAAAATTCCCTTTTTACTTGTGCATAACTTCTTTGACGTTCATTGAGAACCTTTGCTCCAAAACAAATTGCATATCTGTTACCTTCAAGGTCTTCTGGGCCACAACAGCCCATCCTATCCCAATGGGACTTGTATCCACAATAAGGATGATGGGTTGACCATTTGAATAATCATCCGTTTTGAGAGTGGGGGCTGAAATTAACAACTTCTTTAGTTTGCCTACAGTGAGAGTATTCTCTTCCCCCCAAGAGAATCTTTGGCATTTTCTTAATAATTAATAAATATATTTATGCAATTTTCTTGCATTCTATTGATGGCATCTATCTTGATTGGTGAAGGTTTACGCCTGTAGGGGCCACACAGATGTCCGACAACTAGGACTTCTTCTACTCCAAAAATCAACTTAGCTCTAGAAAGGGTAAGATGTACCTCCTCTAGCCTTGTCAAAATCCTATCACAATCATAATATGGTTAACTACAAATGTCATGTAGCCATCTTTGTCAATCTCCTCATTCTTTTCATTGACTTCACATCCCTTGATAGGTAGATCATCAAGAAATAGAAGAGTAAGTTGTGGAATAAAGTCCCTTAAAACTTTGTGCATGGCATTCATCATATGGGCTATGGAGTTTGTTGCACCTTGTGGTAGAGTGCACATGCGGACCAATCCAAGAGGTGTCTTCATTGTGGTAATGTCTCGGCTTTCTAATGAAAGCTAAAATTGGTCATATGTTGAATATAGGTAACCCATAGAATAAATTGCTCTACCTGCAAAAGCTTTAGCAAAGTCATCAATAATTGGACCCGAACCAACATTTCGGATTGTGACATGATTAACATGCTATAGATATTGAATGAATCGTAAAGATCCATTTTTCTTGGGCACAGTAAACCATCAGTTTGAGTAAGGTGCTGAAGAAGGTTCTAAAATCTTCATTCTAATCTTCTCATTTAGAAGTTTCAATAATTTGTGCAAATGCGCCCTTGGAACAGGAATGGGCTTGAGGTTCCAAGGCACATGTGGGACCGTAAAAATGACCATAGGAGCCACAATATTTGGATCCACATAGCCTATTTCACTTGGTTGAAATGCAAAATCTTTTCCATGTTTCATTAGCATTTGCATAAAATAGTGTTTTTCAGTCGGCGAAAGGAAAGAATTTTCACCTATTTTGAGCTCTTTTATACTTTCAGATGTGAACTTGTGACCAATGTTGGAAGGATCACGCAGACTTGGCTGATTTGCTACCCTATCAGTGAGCCCTTCACTTTCAGGAGGCACTGGGACTGCCATAGGCTTGACTTTCTTATCCATTGTCTTATATTTTGTCTCCACTTGCACTTCAGCCTTGTTGAGTAAACCAATATCTTCTTGCTCAACAAATTCGTGAATTGTTTAATAAAAATCCAATGTAGATACTTCTATGGACTGATTTTTAGTATGATTTTCTACATGAGCAGTTGCATATATTTCAGCCAATGTGTCAGTAGTAATCAGTCCCAAAAAAATGCTTAAAATATCTTCATTTTCAGCCATCATGTCATAAGTTTTCAGCTCCCTTTTTACATGACATAAATATGTTCTTTCAACTTTAGTCATGGCCGAAAGAGACTTATAACAGCCCATACTATTGGATGTACATACATACAAATTTGCTAGACAGTTTCTGTAGTATGAGGTTCAATTTTTTTACATGATGCACTACCATAGCCTCCTTTTATAGTAGTGTAGCCCAAAAACCCTTGAATTCTCGGGCATTAGGAGGCATAGTATAATCATGCAGTCGATCTTTGTTTCAATGATGGTTAACACACACAGTAAGAAATTGGACAGCTCATTCATTATTCGTGCTTCGGATTCAAGCATAGGAAGAACCATCATCAAGAGATTTTGTTTCCAAGTAGGCTTCAGAAATGTAAGGTTGCTCAAGAATGATAAGGTAACTACAAGAGTCTTGAACAAAAAAGTAAAAATTGTCTTTTATGTCTCCAATAGTTATTTGCACATTAGGACATGCAGCATATAACTCTCCAGAAGAGTTGTTTGGAGCTCGCATTCCCCATCCTGGATTAATATCTATGGGCCAACCACCACTTTCATAGAGACTCCTTGCCAATGACATTTATCTCCGAGCCATGGTCTAAGAGTGCAATACATGGTGTTTCTTTTTCTCCAATTTTGACGACTATTTCCGTTGTTGCTCTTTCCCAACGGGTACGGGAGTCGTGACTACTTGGAATGAACCGAGCCTCTTCCTCCTCATGCATGTACTGTAGACGGCCTTCTTTTTTAGAGGTGGGCTACCCAACTTGTTTGGACCAGCCGACCATTACATTTTCAGCTTTCACTTCTTTAATTTTTGTATTCATGCTTTCTTTATCTTTAGCTTCAATTATTGCAATTAATTCTAAATGCTTCAAGATGAACTCCTTGTGAAGTCAGCTTCTCTTCATCTTGCACAAAAACTCGAAGAACTTGCAAAAAAGAGTGCACTGTTTCTTCAGCTTCATCAACAACATATTGTCTTTTTCTTTTCATTACATTAATAATTACATCATGGAATTCATGCTTGGTAATTCCAAGAATTTTGCCTAAGGTGAATTTAATTTTGCTTCGTAGTATTCGTTCTTCTAGGACTCGTTTGAGATCGGTTGCAGATTCTATATCAAACTACAATTTGTAGCCTGGCTGCTTGCCTTTCTTCTTTCCTTTGGTCTTCTTTGTTTGTGGCGCATCTTCCATCTCTTGATTTGGGGTTATATCTTCAGCAAGCTTTGGTTTATAAAGTGTCCACCTGTTATCTTCAAGACATGTCTTAGTAGTCCATCGGAAAGGATGTCTAGAAAGCTCCGTCCGGCACTCGCATGGAATGTTACGGGGTTTGCGATCTAGGACTTTCCGCATCTGCCACGTAGTGGAAGTATTCCGACCGTTCTCACTTAGAACCGACCTGAATTAGGGTTTTTCCTATTGGTCATTTCCTAACGGCAACTAGCGTCGAACCCGAGCGAATTACTTTACGCAGAAATCCCAGGTCCGAAGCGGATTCACGCTGCATTTGGTTCAAGGAGAATGGAAAACGAGAGGGATGCGAAGCTCAACCTCTCTGCCATAAGGCATAGTCCCATTCCATTCCCCTAAAACAGTGTAAATCGGGATCATTTATAACTTTGACTCTAGGTCAGCGTCCTTTTTCTGTTCGTATCCTTTGAAACGATCTTCTCACTGTCCATCATGATTGAGAAAAGTTCTCGGCCAACCGGGACCGTCCATCCGTAGGACGGACCCGTAGCCACATCCTCCACCCTTCCCTAGGGTTGTTTTAGTTATTTAATTACCTAACACATTTAGTTGGACATGTATCAATCAACTTCCTTAATTAGCCCATTAGGCACTGGTTCCTTCACGTAATCATAGTACTTGACATAGAAAAGCAATGTCAAACAAGTTCCTTTTCAACGTATTATCATATTTATCTTTGAAATACATAAAGTCCAGCCCGTAGGCTTATCCATAATCCTCTTGAAGGCTATCCAGCAATCCACAGGGATTACTAATCCAAGATTTTGCCTGTAGACAGTCGAGATCCAATCCCAAGTCACGTTGGCCTCTTGTGCAGGGCCCGGAAGGCGAGGGATTTACAGCCAGAGCCCCCTCTGGCACCTAAGCGTCCTCCTGCTCCAAGTAGCGCTCAATAGTCAAAGAGACCTCTTGCGGCGGGTTCGATCCACCTTCTCGGCGCGGTTAACAACCCCCTTGGTTAGGGTTCGGCAGCTTCACCCTAACTAAGGGGGTTGTTAACCCCGTCGGGAAGGTGGACCGAACCCGCCGTGAGAGGTCTCTTCATTGAGCGCTACATGGAGCAGGAGGATGCTTGGGTGCCAGAGGAGGCTCTGGCCGTAAATCCCTCACCTTCCGGGCCCTGCACAAGAGGCCAATATGACTCAGGATTGGATCTCGAGGCCCACATACTAGTCTACGGGTGGAATCTTGGATTAGTAATCCCAGTGGATTGCTGGATAGCCTTCTGGCGGATTATGGATAAGCCTACGGGTTGGACTTTATGTATTTCAAAGATAAATATGATAACCTGTTGAAAAGAAACTTATTTGACATTGCTTTTCTATGTCAAGTGCTATGATTACGTGAAGAAACCAGTGCCTAACAGGCTAATTAAGGAAGGTGATTGATACATGTCTAACTAAATGTGTTAGGTAATTAAATAACTAAAACAACCCGAGGGAATGGCGGAGGATGTGGCCATGGGTCTGTCCTACGGATGGGTGGTCCCGGTTGGTCGGGAACTTTTCTCAATCATGATGGACAGCGAGAAGATCGTTTCAAAGGATACGAACAGAAAAAGGGCGCTGACCTAGAGTCTCAGTTATAAATGATCCCGATTTACACTGTTTTAGGGAAACAGAATGGGACTATACCTTATGGCAGAGAGGTTGAGCTTCGCATCCTTCTTGTTTTCCATTCTCCTTGAACCAAGTGCAGCATGAATCCGCTTCGAACCTGGCGTTTCTGTATAAAGTAGTTCGCTCGGGTTCGACCCTAGTTGTCGTTAGGAAATTACCAATAAGGAAAACCCTAATTTAGGTCGGTCCTAAGTGGGAACGACCGGAATACTTTTGCTACATGGCAGATGCGGAAAGTCCTAGATCACAAACCCCGTAACATTCCATGGGAGAACCGGGCGGAGCTTTCTAAACATCCTTTCCGATGGACTGCTGAGATGTGTCTTGAAGATAACAGGTGGACACATTACAGTTGGTATGAGAGCGAACCAACGAAAGGTTTTTTTAAAGAAATCTTAATAAGATGAAGTAAAGCAAATGTTGTTGTTCCAAACATTTCCTTACTTTCAATGCTGTCTTGCAGAATTATGAAGCATGGAACAGGTTCCTAGTGTTCCATGTCATGTTTATGACTACAATGCATTCGCTGGATTATCGACAAAGGGTTGATATGATGAACATCCTAGAGCGTATCTATAATCCATCACCTTTGTACATGGAACGAAGATGGACGGGCACCTCAAGAATCTACTATATGGCTACCCATTGGTTTGCATACCTTCAGACCAACCTAAAGAGGATCAAGTGATTGGAAGACCTGAAAGTCGTGAAGTTGTTCATTTTTGTGGAGGCTCACGTAAACTCAACTTTACATATTCAAGGTCGGAGGGTTGAGCTAAACTCATATGTATATGAGGAAGTGACCCGTGTAATCCCCGTCGACAGGATTCAAGTGTTAGGGAGCCATGAGAAGAATGGGTTCCAAAGGAAAGGATACCCTGATCTTCCAATGACTTACTGATTCCTGAAGATCCATGACCCGAAACCATACTATTATCCAGTTCCTGTAGATAAATGTAATACAACATTATTCTTCCCAAACTAAATGTAAACAGTTGGCTTATCATCGCAAGAAATATTGTATTTCGAAAGGGCTATATCCATATAAATGCAATAAGACTTCTTTTTATCAATGTCTATTTTGTTAATGAGAATTGATAAGAAGTTAAGTGGTTAGATTGCTTGGTTGATAGCGGAAATGGAGATGAAATATAAATCATAACGATTATCATGTAATAACATTAAGAAACCTTTATCCAGGCACAACTCCATGTACAAATCCGAATTTGACGGGGGAGGCAGGTCTGTCCAAGCAGATGCTGAAATTTGGATTGAATCCATGGAGGATTACTTTGAAGCACTCGGTACTGCACTCGCCAACCACGCTATACTCGCCAAGCTGAAGCTCACCGGCGAAGCCAGGCTTTGGTGAAAGCAATGGTGCAGAGATCAAGGGATCGCGGAAGGATCCATTACCTGGGAGAAGCTGAAGAAAGCCGTGCAAGGAAGATACTTACCACTTGCGTATCGCACACAGAAAATGAATAAGTTCTACGAACTAAAACAACTGGGACTCACTCTTGACGCATACTATTCTAAATTCGTCTCACTTCTTAAGTATACACCACAGATGGACATGACACAGCAGGTGTCAAAATTTTGTGCTAGTTTAAATCCACCAGTGAATACCCATCTCGAATCTATGCGCCCATCAGATCTACAGGACGCACTCATTCAAGCTGCACCTATAATTCAGGAGGTGCAGGTTAGGCCAAGAGGTAATAAAACTTGGTCTTCTAATGACCTGAATATAGGAGCATTTAGACCTCAAATGAAGAGAGTTCATGGTCAGAATCAGGGACAAAGAAAGAAAGCAAGGGCTAATAATGTCAACAACTTTGTCCCTACCCAAAGTAATGGCTGGAACTTCCGTTGTTTTCACTGCAACGAGCGCGGTCATTTCAAGAGGCAGTGTCCCAAGCTTGGAGAAGGACATTGCCAAGCACCTTTCCAAGGAACTGGCCGTGGATAGGGAGCCGGTACCCGAGGCAGAGGAAGAACCGACTGTGTTTCCAATAGGCAAATGTGCGAAGAAGAAGAAGATCTGACCATGGAAGCAGAGTTTCAAAGGGCGAAAGTACATGCCGCTCTTCACAATAAAGGGCCGAATCGCCAATTCTCAGTGATTCAAACACCGTCAGACTATCAAGGTAAAGGTTTTAAGACCTTGATTGATTGTGGCAGTACACATTCCTTTATCTCATCAGCTTGTGCAAAAAGATTAGGAATAGCCACAGTAGAAGCACCTATCTTGCTTGTGGAATTGACAAATGGTCGTGAGGTTACTTGTACCAGGCAAATTGCTAAGGTGGAATTCTTTCTGGGAGGAAAGACGACTTCGGTCAAATTCAGAGTCATGAATTTAGGCATCCATGAGTGTCTACTCGGAATGGATTGGCTTAAGCCTAATGACGCCCACATTCATTGTGGAAAGGGCCAAATTTCCTTTCGAAACTCTGAAGGGGAATTGGTCACAACTCAAGGTGAGGCTGAAAATCCAAAAATCCAATTGGCCAAAGCATCTCGGATCATAAAGGGAGTCAGAAAAGGACTGCCTGTCTACTTGATTAAGCTCAACAAGTTAGATCAGAAGCAGGAGTCTAATGAAGGACCTTCATGGCTAAAGGAATACGCGGATGTATTTCCTGAAGAGTTGACAGAACTTGTGCCTCAAAGAGAAGTGGATCATGAGATCAAGCTAGTACCACGAGCTGCGCCAATTGTAAAGAGACCTTATAGAATGTCCATATCGGAAGTAATTGAGGTAAAGTAACAACTCAAGCAACTGCTAGATCAGGGCTACATCCGTCCTAGCAGTTCACCATGGGGAGCTCCAGTACTATTCCAGAAAAAGAAAGATGAAATGCTTCGACTATGTATTGATTACCGAGGGTTGAATCAATCAACTGTCAAGAACAAGTACCCTATTCCTAGAATAGATGAGCTTCTTGATCATCTTCAGGGTGCGAAGATCTTCTCCAAGATTGATCTCAGGTCTAGTTACTATCATATAAGAATCAAGGACGAAGATATCCCAAAAACGGCCTTCAACATAAGATATGGGCACTTTGAGTTCCTAGTTATGTCATTCGGGCTTACGAATGCGCCTGCCACCTTCAACAAGTTAATGCATGATAACTTTAAACCATATCTTGATGACTTCGTACTCGTCTCCTTCGATGACACTTTAGTCTATTCCAAATATGAGGAAGATCATGAGACCCAAATTCAGATTGTCCTTGAGACAATGAGGTCACATAAGCTATATGCTAAGATGAAGAAATGTGCATTCTTCAAGCATCAGATTGAATATCTGGGATTCATCATATCAGTGGAAGGAATCTCAATGGACCCAGCCAAGGTCAAAGATGTGTTAGAATGGCCAATACCAACAACTTTCAAAGAAATACGTAGTTTTCTTGGATTGATAAGATGGTATAGGGTCTTCATAAAAAACTATGGTTTGATTGCAGCACCTCTGACGGACTTACTGAAGAAGCAAACTTCCATTGCATGGTCAACTCCCGAATAAACTAGCTTTGACAGATTGAAAAAAAGTTTGGTATCAGCACCTATCCTAAAGCTTCCAGACCTCAGTAAGAGTTTGAGGTAGTAACTGATGCTAGCGCACTTGCCTTAGGATGTGTGCTCATGCAGGAAAGTCATCCTGTAGCATACTCTTCAAGGAAGCTGAAGAGTCATGAGAAGAATTATGCTACGCATGATCTAGAATTGTTAGCTGTCATAAAGCTTTGGAGACACTACCTGTTGGGTAACAAGTTTACTCTAGTGACTGATCATAAGAGTCTCAAGTGGGTCTCTATCCAGAACGAGCTCAACATGAGGCAACGTCGGTGGATTGAAGTGCTGGAGGAGCATGACTTTGAAATCAAGTACTGACCTAGAAAGGAGAATGTAGTTGTTGATGCACTCAGTCGCAAGGCATTCCTTAATTCTCTAATCTTGCAAAACCCATCAACAGCTAGATCTCTAGCCACAAAGGTATCCATGCCAAACAACCCAATACTTGAGTTAGCTAGAAAGGAAGCATGCCATGATCCAGCCTATCAAAAGATACTAAGGAAAATCTCTATCAAGGATCAGGACCAAAAGCTATGGGCTAAGTATCATGAGTTCTCTATCAATAGTGGACTTGTCTACTATAGAACAAGGCTATGTATATCGGCAAGCCAATCACTTAAGCAGAAGATATTGTGGGAAGCTCATGATTCCCCTTTCTCAGGACATCCTGGCTATGCCAAGACTCTCAATGCAGTTAGGAAGAGCTACCATTGGGAGAGGCTTAAAGGTGACGTTCTCAAATACGTCACTGAGTGTTTGTCTTGTCAACATATCAAAGCCGAACATGTCAAGATGCCAGGGAAATTGCAACCACTTGACATTCCTCAAATGAAATGGGAATTCATCAGTATGGACTTTGTTGTTGGCCTACCCCAAGTTCAGGGAGGATACAACTCCATCATGGTTGTGGTTGACATGCTTACTAAGGTTGCACACCTTATTCTTGTAAAGACAAACTATAAAGCCTTAGACATTGCAAGGTTGTTTATCAAGGAGATATTCAAGCTACATGGGCTACCTAGAAGAATCATTATTGATCGTGACTCTCTTTTCACATCACACTTCTGGAGAGCTATCTTTGAAGCCATTGGGACTCAACTATGTTTTAGCACTGCCTACCATCCCCAAACGGATGGCCAAACGGAGTGATTCAATCAAGTCATCGAGGATATGCTTAGGGAACACTGCTGTTGTGAACGAAAAAGGTGGATTCAATACTTGCCTTTGGTTGAATTTGCCTATAATGCTTCTTACCAACAAAGCATTCAGATGACTCCTTTTCAAGCATTATATGGTCATGACTGTCGAAGTCTCCTAAGCTTCTCAGATCCAACGTTGAGGGTTAAAGCTTCAAGGCAGATGTTGGAAGAGATGGATGACCAAATAAAGTCAATAAGACAGGACATCCAAGCCGCCAAGGATAGACAGAAGGCATACGCAGATTTGAAGCGTCAAGATAGAATCTTCAAGGAAGGAGACATGGTCTTCATTTGCGTACGTCCAAAGAAGAGTTCTCTATCCTTAGGGGATTGCAAGAAGCTAAGTCCAAGGTATTGTGGACCGTACAAAATCCTCAAGTGCCTAGGACTTAATACCTATAGACTGCAACTCTCGAAGAACCTAAAGGTTCATAATGTATTCCATATCAGCCTATTGAAGAAGTATATACCTAATCCTAACCATGTACTTGATGACCAACAAGTTGTAATGCCTAGTCAAAGAGTCCTTGAACTAAGGCCTGATAAGATCCTAGATGTTAGGGAGAGACAACTGAGATCCAGAACCTTGAGAGAATGCCTCGTCCAATGGAAAGATTATCCCGAGGAGGATGCCACTTGGATAGATGAAAGCACTCTCAACCACCAATATCCCTAGTTTATCTCGAGATGAGGACATCTCGATTCCTCCAAGGGGGAGAGAATGAAATATTTCTGATTCCTCCCACGTTCCTCATAAAAATCCCCTCTTGGCAAGAGATTATTATTAGAATTATGGATAATTTTTTTAAATTATTCCCTCCTTCCCCCAGCCGACTGTCGTGCAAGGGGAGAGAGAGGGAAGGCGGGATGAATAAGTATCCCTGCTGGATGCCATGAAGGGGGCGAAGGCATGCATGATGCCGTGTGGGGGAGGGAGGATCCCCTCCCCTCAGCTATATAAGCTATGGGAGGAGAGTAGGAGGGGAGGGGCCGTGAGGTTGCTGACAGTGCCATCGAGAGAGAGGTCGTGAGGATTCTGCAGCCTCGCTGCCGTTGAAGGGGAAGAGAGAGTCGCAGCTATCGCAACATTACCACCACCATTGGGGATCGCCCTGCCACCATCGAACCACTAGCTATCGCCTACAAGCCCTTAGTCAATTCCTCTCCCACCACGTGGGCTCTCCACGTGGACAGAAGCTCTCTGGAAGCTTCTTGAAGCTTCCAAGGGGGCTTCCTAAGCCCCCTTTCATTTTATACCCCCCCATTTCTTCCTTGTGGGCTTCCTCCTAGCCCTTGTTCATGCGGGCTTGATAAAAGCCCCCCCTCCCCGGAATCCAAAGCCCCTATTGTGGTTCTCATACTCCCCTTTTCCCCCCTTTTGTCCACCAAGTGCGTCCTAAAGTATCCCCTCCCTGGGATTTAAACCCCATTCCTGTGGGTTTCTCCCCCCCCCCCCCCTCCCCCTCCACGGAAATATCATTTTTTAAGGTCTTTTATACCCTTTGCCCCTTTTTCAATCCGCTAAAGTTCAGTTAGTACCCCCTTTCCCGTGGAGTCCTATCCGAGGCCTTTAAAAAGGCTTGTTTAGCTCTCTTTTTTCCCCCCCCTTGGATTTTCCCACAATCTCCCAAAATCCCGGGTGCTAAACCCCTTCACATGGGCCTCCCCTATTGCCCTCTCAAGTGGGTTCTTGATAACCCGGGATCTTTTAAAAATTCCCTTTGCCTTCACAAAGAAAATCTTTTTCTTCCTAGAAGTTTAAGGAGGAATCCTATAAAGCCTTTTAAATCCAATTCCGAAAGATGGAGCAAGCGGTCACAAAGGGAGTTCGCATTCGAAGAAGATCGGCCAACATCATAAATCTGCGTCCAAGGCGGAAAGGCCGCATTCGCGATGGCTCCTAAGAAAGCATAAGGAGCAACCACAGGAGGATCGTCTCCTAACATCCATGTGGACATTTCACCACAAGTCCATGTTCTTCTTCCTAAATTTGATTAACGTCGTAATATTTCAATTATGCATAGATCATTTGAGGAATAAGGATAAACGTTTTTTTTTCGATTGAAAATACTTTGGCTAATAGATCACAATTGAGGGATTTGGTCATTTGTATTTTTTTTCAATAAAACGAACAAAATAAAGTGAGCATAAGATTTCTATGCATTTCTAGCAAGTGGTTTTTATGCGTTGCAAAGAAATGAAATTACATTAATTAATGTCTATTTTTACAAAATGGAATTATGATAGTACACTCGATTAAGCATGGAAGAAATAAACCGCATATCGCATTATTGAACATCTTTTTCGAAATGATTCTTAAAGAAAGTTACTAGCAACCGTAGGAAATTGCTAGGGCTATATGAAGAAGATTTAACTCTAGGTAGGTGGCCTAAAAACTCAAATCAACGAATGGTTGTGGAAGTTCTGCATACGACAAATTCATTTGGAAATGAAAGTAGGAAAAGGCTGCATGTTTAAACATAAAATCCTAAAGCTTAGTAGCATGAATCTTGTTTGCATGTTATAGGATGATCGATTGGAATTATGCTATAATTTAACCTATGCTTCATTCTTAACCCGAAAAGTTAGGATTTGTAAATCAACTTACATGTAGACAATGAATCATGTGGTTATGGAAATGGTAGCGTAATTATCTTCAAGAATAGATAAGTTAAATTGGTTTAAACCTAAAACACCTAAAAAACCGCGAGAGACTCATGTAGGAAGGGTTAATTCAATGCAACATATTCCAAAGAACTAACTAGGATTTAACACATTGAGGACGTGACCTAGTCGCTCGTATTGCCAAAGCTGAAACTCCTATACCCTAAAGACTTGCCCACATTCACGGAATGTAGGGACAGTAGGACATACTTGTGAGAAAAGATCTAGGGTTTTTACCCTAAGGATATCTTGTTAAAAAGATGAAAATCGAAACCCTAGGACTGATAATGTCAGCCTAATGTAATCAGGAATGGATTGTTATATCTAATCATGATACCGTGATTAGAAGACACTGTTGATGGGTAGAATAGTCCCATAGTTTGATGCGACACTTGTGCAACAAGTTGCAGAGTAGCATGATCTTGTGATTTGATCACAAGGGAATGGCCAATTCTTTGGAATGAGATTGGCAGATTCTTACGCAAGTTTATCTTGCAAGAGGATGAATAATTGTCCTGATATAGTACCTTTCTTGGGTAAAGTGACCAAGATACGGGGATTAGATATTTGCTTGGAAGCAAAAGACCAATCAATAAATTGAAATAACATATTTACTGCTAATAGCACTTAAGGTTTTGGTTAAGTTGGGTTAATAGGGTACGGCCCTAACCCAAGGATATAGGGTTAACAAACAAAACCTTGAGGATCTTGCCAAGTCGCAATTGATCCCGGATCGAGTACTGGATGCATTCGAAAAGAAGGATTTGCTCCTTAGCAGTTGGCCAAATAACGACCAATGGTAATGATTGTGCTTGTAACAGTTTTAAGAGCACTGTTTTGCTTTGTTTGCTCAAAGAACTAAAGGATAAATGGATATCTAATGCTTTAGGTTGAAGGCCTGAAGGGAGAGGCAGCTTCAGTTACCCCCGACTGCCTGCCTAACCCTAACCAAGAGGGTTGTTAACCGCGCCAGGAAGGTGGACCGAACCCGCTACGAGAGGTCTCTCCGTTGAGCGCTACTTGGAGCAGGAGGACGCTTCGGTGCCAGAGGGGGCTCTGGCTGTAAATCCCTCGCCTTCCGGGCCCTACACAAGAGGCCAACGTGACTCAGGATTGGATCTCAAGGCCCGCATACTAGTCTACGGGCGGAATCTTGGATTAGTAATACCTGTGGATTGTTGGATAGCCTTCGGGCGGATTATGGATAAGCCTATGGGCTGGACTTTATGTATTTCAAAGATAAATATGATAACCTGTTGAAAAGGAACTTGTTTGACATTCCTTTTCTATGTCAAGTGCTATGATTACGTAAAGGAACCAGTGCCTAACGGGCTAATTAAGGAAGCTGATTGATACATGTCCAACTAAATGTGTCAGGTAATTAAATAACTAAAACAACCCGAGGGAAGGGCGAAGGATGTGGCCATGGGTCCGTCCTACGGATGGGTGGTCCCGGTTGGTCGGGAAGTTTTCTCAATCATGATGGATAGCGAGAAGATCATTTCAAAGGATACGAACAGAAAAAGGGCGCTGACCTAGAGTCTCAGTTATAAATGATCCCAATTTACATTGTTTTAGGGGAATGGAATGGGACTTTGCCTTATGGCAGAGAGGTTGAGCTTCGCATCCCTCTCGTTTCCCATTCTCCTTGAACCAAGTGCAGCGTAAAACCGCTTTGGACCTGGTGTTTCTACGTAAAGTAGTTCGCTCGGGCTCAACGCTAGTTGCTGTTAGGAAATGACCAATAGGGAAAACCCTAATTCAGGTCGGTCCTAAGTGGAAACCGTCGGAATACTTCCGCTATGTGGCAGACGCGGAAAGTCCTAGATCGCAAACCCCGTAACATTCTGTAACGTTCTAAATTTTTTTCCGCATAAAGTACCTCTAAAAGGAAATGAGGATAATGATATAGCATTTTTTTAAGGATAATGGAAATTTTTTTTCCTTATCCCCCCCAGCCCTGACGGTCGTACTGGAGGGGGAGAGGGGAACAGAATGTCGAGCAAGCTCCTTGCTGGAGCTTGCTCACACTTGAGGCCATACAAGTCGACACATAGGAGAGGGAGGATCCCCCTCCCCTCCCCTATTTAAACCATGGAGGAATACAAGCAAGGGGTAAGGAATGAGGCGCTGCCAATATCCGTGCTGCTGCCCTGCAATAGTGGAAGGAGGGAGGGCCGCCTTGACGCCACTCTCAGCAATGGGTGAGAGATAGAGGGCTTGAGGGAGGGATAAGCCGAGGTGTCGCCACTCTACCCGGACGAGGGCTGTCGAACTGCCAGCCGCCTGTACATCGCCACCAACAGACGGCTCCAAAAAATTCCCCCCCGTAAGCTTCTGGAAGCTTAGAAGCTTCCAAGGGGGGGCCTTCTTAGCCCCCTTTCCTTTGGGTTTAAAACCCCTCTTTTCCCCCGTTTTTTAACCCCCTTAAGCCCCCTTTCCCTTGGAACCACCCCCCCTGTCTTTAAAAAAAAACCCCCCCTTAGGGCCCTTCCTGTGGACTTGGAAATTTTCTCCCCCCATAAAAGGGTTTTGACCTTAAAGGTCTTATCTCCCCGGTTTTTTTAAAAATCCTCCTTAGGACCCTTGTTCTTATAACCTTTGGGACTACCCCTTATATCTTCTCCAAAGGCCTCCTTAGGCCCCCTTTTTCAATAAGCCTTTAAGGCTACTTTTTCCCCCTTGGAGTTCCTCCCTTAAGATTCTATAAGGTTTTTTTTTCCCTAAGAAAATTTGTCCTTAGCCCTTTTCTTTCCCCATCCAAAATACCCTTGGAGCTTTGTTTTTTTCCACTCATAAAAGGAAAGAGAGTGTTAAGGATCTTTTAACACCATGCAAAAGCCCTCGTAAGGGATTCCACACCTTTTCATTCCTCGTTTGTGTGAGTCATTACAAGGCCATTAAGCCCCTCCCATGGCTTTAATGGGTCTTATCCGCAAAAGATTTTGAAACACCCCTTCTTTTGAAATCCCTACTTTAAGGAAGAAAGCCTTCTAAAAACTACTTTTGATGGAGGGTGCAAGGGAGCGACGATGGAATTCTAAAGAGGAGTTGTAAAGCTACTTCCATGACTACAATTGCGATCCCTCCTAAGAAAGTCCAAGGCGCAGCCGCGGGAGGGTCGTCTCCTGGCATCCACGTGGACATCTCACCCCAAGCCCAAGTTTTTCTTCCTAATTTTTATTTGGTATTGTTGTAATTCAATCATGCAAGGTTAATCCTTAGAAATAAGATATATCTTTTGTCCTAAATGCTCACGACAAAGGAACTTAGTCATTAATAATTTTAATAAAACATTCAAAAAAAAGGAAGCATAAATGCATTTCTAGCAAATAGCTTTATGCATTGAAATGAATTAAAAATTAGATTAATGTCCATTAAAATAGTATACTTCATTTAAGCCTAGAAGTATAAACTGCATCTTGTACTATTAATCCATATCCTCTTTGCAATGAATCATCATGGAAAGTGCAAAGCATAAAATGAGTCTTACGATGCATAAACTCTAGGAAATTATTGTTTGTCAACTGCATAAATTATCAAGTAAAAGGTTGCTTGTTTAGCATGAATTTTTTTCGCAAAGTATAGGAAGATTAGTTGGAATTAACCTAACCTATGCCTGACCTTAATCGATAAGTTAAGGTTGAAAAATTAATTTACGCATAGACAACGAGTCATGTGAAAATGATCACGTAATTATTTTCTAGAGTTAACTGAATTGGTATAAACCTAAAACACCTAAACCGTGGAGTACTCGTTTAGAAAGAGTTGAATTCCAAGAAATTCACTTGGAAATTAATATGTGACCTAATCGCACGTATTGCTAAAACTGAAACTCCTAAACCTTAAATACTTGCCCACATTCACTAAATGTAGAGACAGTGAAATGTAATTGGAAAGTGAGCTAGGGTTTGTCCCTAAGAATCTACAAGATGGAACTTGGAAACCCTAGGTCTAACGACGTCAGTCTAATGTAAACATGAACAGATTGTTTCGTGACTCCGTTCAATGCGTAGAATAAGTCTCATAGTTCAATGCGACACTTGCGCGGCAAGTGTGGAGTCATATGACTTGTGATTGGATCACAACGGGAATGGCCAAATTCTCGCAACAAGGTTCACAGGTTCTTACGCAAGTTATCTTGCAAGAGGATGACTAATCATCCTAATTTAGTATCTTTCTTGAGTAAAGAAGATAGATTGAAAACTAAAGACCAGCCGATAAATTAAATAACTGATGAACTTAAGGTTTGACCAAGTCGGGTTAATAGAGTACGCCCTAACCCAGGCTATAGGGGATCTTGCCAAGTTGCAAGTCATGCCGGATCGAGTGCTGGATGCATTCGAAAGGAAGGATTCATTCCTTAGCAGTTTGCCAACAAAAATGATCAATGGAAATGTTTGTGCTTGCTACAGATTTTAGAGCACTGTTTGGCTTTGTTTGATCAATGAACTAAAAGATAAATGGATATCTATACTTCAGGTTGAAGGCGTGAAGGGAGAGGCAGCTTCAGTTACCCCCAACTGCCTGCCTGACCCTAACCAAGGGGGTTGTTAACCACGTCAGGAAAGTGGACCGAACCTGCTACGAGAGGTCTCTCCGTTGAGCACTACTTGGAGCAGGAGGATGCTTGGGTGCCAGGGGGGCTCTGGCCGTAAATCCCTCACCTTTCGGGCCCTATACAAGAGGCTAATGTGACTCGGGATTGGATCTCGAGACCCGCATACTAGTCTAGGGGCAGAAACTTGGATTAGTGATCCCTGTGGATTGTTGGATAGCAGATTGTGGATAAGCCTATGGGATGGACTCTTTGTATTTCAAAGATAAATATGATAACCTGTTAATAAGGAACTTGTCTGATATTGTTTTTCTATGTCAAGTGATAAAAGTACGTGAAGGAACCAGTGCATAACGGGTTAATTAAAAAAGCTGGTTGTTACATGTCCAACTAATGTGTTAGGTAATTAAATAACTAAAACAACCTAAGAAAAGTGCGGAGGATGGGCCATAGGTCCGTCCTACGGATGGGTGGTCCCGGTTGTCCGGGAACTTTTCTCAAATCACGATGGATAGCAGGAAGATTGTCAAAGAACACGAACAACAAAAGCGTTGACCTAGAGTTATGATTGAACCCGATTTACGCTATTTTAGGGGGAACGGAATGGGACTATGCCTTATGGCAAAGAGGTTGAGCTTTGCATTCCTCTCATTTCCCATTCTCCTTGAACCAAGTGCAGCGTGAATCCGCTTCGGACCTGGCATTTCCGCGTAAAGTAGTTCGCTTGGGTCCGACGCTAGTTGCCGTTAGGAAATGACAATAAGGAAAACCCTAATTCTGGTCGATCCTAACTAGGAATGGTGGGAATACTTCCGCTACGAGGAAGACGCAGAAAGCCCTAGGTCACAAACCCCGTAACATTCCATGGGAGTGTTGGGCAGAGCTTTCTAGACATCCTTTCCAATGGACTACTAAGATGTGTCTTGAAGATACAAGTGGACACGTTACAGTTGGTATCAAAGCCGACCAACACCGAATTGTTTTTATGAAATCTTAATGAGATGAAGTAAAGCAAATGTTGCTGTTCCAAACATTTCCTTACTTCCAATGCTATCTTGTAGAACTATGAAGCATGGAACAGGTGCTTAGTATTCCGAGTCATGTTTATGACTGTGATGCATCCCTCAGATTATCTACAAAGGGTTGAGATGATGAACATCCTAGAGCAAATCTATAATCCATCACCTTTGTACATGGAACGAAGATGGATGGGTGCCTCAGGAATCTACTATATAGCCGCCCACCGGTTTGCTTATCTACAAACCAACCTAAAGAGGATCAAGTGGTTGGAAGACCTGAAAGTTGTGAAGCTGTTCATTTTTGTGGAAGCTCACGTAAACTCAACTTTACACATTCGAGGTCGGAGGGTTGAGATGAACTCATATGTATATGAGGAAGTAACCCGTATAATCCCTGCCGACAGGATTAAAGTGTTGGGCCGCCATGAGAAGAATGGATTCCAACGGAAAGGATACCCTGAACTTCCAATGACTTATCAATTCCTGAAGATCCATGACCCGAAACCATACTATTATACAGTTCCTATAGATAAATGTAATACAACATTGTTCTCCCCAAACTAAATGTAACATTTGGCTTATCATCGCAAGAAATGTTGTATTCCGAAAGGGCTATGCCCATATAAATACAAATAAGATTTCCTTTTACAATGTCTGATTGTGCATGAGAATTGATAAAAAGTTAAGTAGCTACATTGCTTACGTGATAGCAAAATTGAAGATGTAATCAATAATGATTATCGTATAATAACGTTAAGAAACCTTTATCTAGGCACAACCCCAAGTACAGGTTCCTAGTTCGCCTCCTACATCAAGTATTGTTGTAATCCAGGAGAAGAAGTTCCTTCTCAAGCAAATTAAGCCACCCGAGTTTGATGGGAGAGATAGGTCCGTTCAAGCTGATGCTGAAATTTGGATTGAATCCATGGAGGATTACTTCGAAGCAGCCGGTACTACACCCGCCAATCAGGCTATGCTCACCAAGCTAAAGCTCACCGACAAAGCTAGGCTTTAGTGGAAGCAATGGTGCAGGGATCAAGGGATCGGGAAGGGATCTGTTACCTGGGAGAAGCTGAAGAAATCCGTGCAAGGAAGATACCTTCCACCTACATATTGCACGCAGAAAATGAATGAGTTCTACGAGCTAAAACAGCTGGGACTCACTCTTGACGCATACTATTCTAAATTTGTCTCACTTCTTAAGTATGCGCCACAGATGGACATGACACAACAGGTGTCCAAATTTTGTGCTGGTTTAAATCCACCAGTAAATACCCGTCTCGAATCTATGCGTCCATTAGATCTTCAAGACGCACTCATTCGAGCGGCACCTATAATTCAAGAGGTGCAATCTAAACCAAGGGGTAACAAAGCTTGGTCTTATAATGACCCAAACAGAGGAGCATTCAGAACTCAGATAAAGAGAGTTCAAGGTCATAATCAGGGACAAAGAAAGAAAGCAAGGACTAACAATGTCAACAACTTTGTTCTTACTCAAAGCAATGGCCGAAACCTCCGTTGTTTCCACTGCAACGAACCCGTTCACTTCAAGATGCAATGTCCCAAGCTTGGTGGAGGACATCACCAAGCACCTTTCCAAGGAACGGGCCGTGGTCAAGGAGCCGCTATACGAGAAAGAGCAAAAACCACCTGCATTGCCAATAGGCAAATGTGCGAAAAAGAAGATCCGACCATGGAAGCAGAGTTTGAAAGGGTGACAGTCCATGGCGCTCTACACAAGAAAGGGCCGAATCGCCAATTCTCTGTGATTCAGACACCGTCGGACTATCAAGGTAAACGTTTCAAGACCTTGATTGATTGTGGCAGTACACATTCCTTTATCTCACCAGCTTATGCAAAAAGATTAGAAATAGCTACAGTAGAAGCACCTACCTTGCTTGTGGAATTGGTAAATGGTCACGAGGTTACTTGTACCAGGCAAACTGCTAAGGTGGAATTCTTTCTGGGAGGAAAGAAGACTTCAGTCAAATTCAGAGTCGTGAATTTCGGTATCCACGAGTGTCCACTCGGAATGGATTGGCTTAAACCTAATGATGCCCACATTCATTGTGGAAGGGCCAAGTTTCCTTTCGAATTTTTGAAAGGGAATTAGTCAAAACCCAAGGTGAGGCTGGAGTGCCAAGAATCCAATTGGCCAAAGTATCTCGAATCATAAAAGAAGTCAGAAAAGGATTACCTGTCTACTTAATTATAAAGGAATACGCGGACGTATTCCCTGAAGAGTTGACAGAACTCCCGCCTCAAAGAGAAGTGAATCATGAGATTAGGTTAGTACCAGGAGCTACGCCAATTGCAAAGAGACCTTATAGAATGTCCATACCAGAAGCAATTGAGCTGAAGGAACAACTCAAGCAACTACTAGATCAGGGCTACATGCGGCCTAGCAGTTCACCGTCCGTGGGGAGCTCCAGTACTATTCCAGAAAAAGAAAGATGGGACACTTCGACTATGTATTGATTACCGAGGATTGAATCAATCAATGGTCAAGAACAAGTACCCTATTCCTAGAATAGATGAGCTTCTTGATCGTCTTCAGGGTACAAAGATCTTCTCCAAGATTGATCTCAGGTTAGGTTACTATCAAATAAGGATCAAGGAGGAAGATATCCCCAAGACGGCCTTCAATACAAGATATGGACGCTTTGAGTTCCTAGTTATGTCATTCGGGCTTACGAATGCACCTGCCACTTTCAACAGGTTAATGCAGGATATCTTTAGGCCATATCTTGATGACTTCGTGCTCGTCTTCTTCGATGACACTTTAGTCTATTCTAAACATGAAGAAGATCATGAACCCCAACTTCGGATTGTCCTTGAGACAATGAGGTCACATGAGCTGTATGCTAAGATGAAGAAGTGTGCATTCTTCAAATGTCAAATTGAATATCTGGGATTCATAGTATCAGCAGAAGGAATCTCAGTGGACCCAGCCAAAGTCAGAGATGTGCTAGAATGGCCAATACCAATATCTGTCAAAGAGATACGCAACTTTCTTGGATTGACAGGATGATATAGGGTCTTCATAAAAAACTATGCTTTGATTGCAGCACCTCTGACGGGGACTTACTAAAGAAGCAAACAACTATTGCATGGTCAACTCCCGAACAAAATAGCTTCAATAGATTGAAGCAAAGTTTGGTATTAGCACCTATTCTAAAACTTTCAGACCTCAATAAAGAGTTCGAGGTAGTAACTGATGCTAGCATACTTGCCTTGGGATATATGCTCATGCAGGAAGGTCATCCAGTAGCATACTCTTCAAGGAAATTGAAGAGTCATGAAAAGAATTATGCTACGCATGATCTGGAATTGCTAGCTATCATCCATGCTCTAAAGCTTTGGAGACACTACTTGTTGGGTAACAAGTTTACACTAGTAACTAACCATAAGAGTCTCAAATGGATCTTTACCCAGAATGAGCTCAACATGAGGCAACGTCGGTGGATTGAAGTGTTGGAGGAATATGACTTTGAAATCAAGTACCAACCAGGAAAAGAGAATTTAGCTGCCGATACACTCAGTCGCAAGGCATTCCTTAATTCTCTAATCTTGCAGAATCCATCAACAGCTAGATCTCTAGCTACGAGAGTGTCTATGCCAAACAACCCAATACTTGAGTTAGCTAGAGAGGATTCATGCCATGATCTGGCCTACCAAACAATGCTAAGGAAAATCTCTACCAAGGATCAGAACCAAAAGTTGCAGGCCAAGTATCATGAATTTTCTATTAATAGTGGACTTGTCTACTATAGAACAAGGCTGTGTATACCAACAAGCCAGTCACTTAAGCAGAAGATATTGTGGGAAGCTCATGATTCCCCTTTTGCAGGACATCCTAGCTATGCCAAGACTCTTAATGCAGTTAAGGAAGAGCTACCATTGGGAGAGACTTAAAGGTGACGTTCTCAAATATGCCACCGACTGTTTGTCTTGTCAACGTATCAAAGCCGAACATGTCAAGATGCCAGGAAAGCTGCAACTGCTTGACATCCCCCAAATGAAATGGGAATTCATTAGTATGGATTTTGTTGTAGGCCTACCCCAAGTCCAGGGAGGATACAACTCCATCATGGTTGTGGTTGACATGCTTACTAAGGTTGCACACCTTATTCCAATAAAGACAAAAAACTATAAAGCCTCAGACATTGCAAGATTGTTTATCAAGGAGATATTCAAGCTACATGGGTTACCCAAAAGAATCATTAGTGATCGTGATTCTCTCTTCACATCACACTTCTGGAGAGCTATCTTTGAAGCTATTGGGACTCAACTCTGCTTTAGCACCGCTTACCATCCCCAAACGGATGGCCACACTGAACGAGTAAATCAAGTCATCGAGGATATACTTAGGGCATACTGCTGTCAGGAGCCGAAGAGGTGGATTCAATACTTGCCTGTGGTTGAATTTGCCTACAATGCTTCTTACCAACAAAGCATCCAGATGACCCCTTTCCAAGCATTGTATGGTCATGCCTGTCGAAGTCCCCTAAACTTTTCAGATCCAACCTTAAGGGTTGAAGCTTCAAGGCAGATGTTGGAAGAGATGGATGACCAAATAAAGTCAATAAGACAGGACATCCAAGCTGCCAAAGATAGACAGAAGGCATACGCGGATTTGAAGCATCAAGATAGAATCTTTGAAGAAGGAGACATGGTCTACATTCGCGTACGCCCAGACAAGAGTTCCCTGTCCTTAGGAGATTGCAAGAAGCTAAGTCCAAGGTATTGTGGACCATACAAGATCCTCAAATGCCTAGGACCTAATGCTTATAAATTGCAACTCCCTCAAGACCTAAAGGTTCACAATGTATTCCATATCAGCCTATTGAAGAAGTATGTGCCTAATCCTAACCATGTACTTGATGACCAACAAGTTGTAATGCCTAGTCAAGGAGTCCTTGAACTAAGGCCTGACAGGATCTTAGATGTTAGGGAGAGGCAATTAAGATCCAGAACCCTGAGAGAATGCCTCGTCCAGTGGAAAGATTATCCCGAAGAGGATGCCACTTGGGTACCAAAAATTTTCAAATGAGAAATATCCGGTTTCCTACCAGTATACCTCTCCTCTAGAGTCATCCCATGTATTGCTACAGTGGGAGTCATGTTCATTATGTAGACTGCTGTAGCAACTGCTTCAGCCCAATAAAAATCTGGCAAGTCTTTTTCGTTGAGCATGGCACGAGATACCTCTCTAATATGCCTGTTTTTCCTTTCTGCAATTCCATTTTGTTGTGGAGTATGACTGCATGAATATTGCTGCTTTATGCCATGCTCCTACAGGAACCTTGCAAACTCATTTGAGAGGTACTCTCCCCTTCCATCTGACCTTAGGCATTTTATTTGCAGGCCTGTTTCTTTTTCAACCATAGCTTTAAGAGTTTTGAAATGCCCAAAAACTTCACTTTTCTTTTTCATAAAATACACCCAAACTTTTCTGCTATAGTCATCAATAAAAGTGACAAAATAATGACAGCCTCCAAGAGATGCAGCTTTAGTAGTCCACACATCAGAGTGGATTAATTTCAATGGCTTCTTACTCTCTTGAACATGTCTAGGAAATGGTTTCCTTGCCTGTTTTCCAAATTGACAGGCTTCAATACCTTATGCATTTCTGCAACCTTGAATTTAGGCAATCCTGCAACAATATTTTGGGCCTGCATTGATTTAAGTCGCTGTACATTAACATGACCAATGCGTTTATGCCAGATATCAATATCTGCAACTACACCGGTCCCATGTGCAAACATTGCTGCACTCAATTCAGGCATGTCTGCATCCAATGTAGACATTCTGCCCTTCTTCTTTCCTTTTGCTATCAAGCGACCTTTATTTTTCATATCCTCAACAAAGCATCCATGTGGATTAAATATGACCTGCAAGCCCTGCTCAACCATTTGACCAACAGAAACCAAATTCTTGGTGATATTCGGGACATGAAATATAACAGACAGGTATTTCTTTTTTCCATCCTGCATAGACAAAGGAATTTTTCCAATCTGCCCAATAGGATGTGCAGTATCATCACCAGTCTCCACAAATCCTGGTTTTTCCATTTTCCTTGCATCCTCCATCCATTCTGCATGACCTGTCATGTGGTTTGATGCACCTGAGTCAACATACCATACATCGTTGCTTTCTTTTGCACTTGTCACAGAATTGTTCATGTGCTGCACCATAAACAAATGCTCATTTCTGTCATCACCCTGTCTACTAGAAGATGCATAATTCCCTTGTTGCAATTTTCCATTCATGATGTCATTCTGCTTTTTATAGCAGTCTTTAGCCATATGACCCATTTTACCACAGTAGTAGCATTCAACATTACTGTTTGCATTTTGGCCTCTTTGCCATCCACCACGACCTCTTTGGCTCCCCATGCCTCTAGAGTTACCACGTCCTCCCCCATAGAATTGGTTTTCTTGAGTTTGCTGCATATTCTGATTTCTACCACGGCCTCTAGATCGGCCTCCTCTACCTCTGCCTCTACCTCTTCCAACATTTGAGTAGAAGACAGCTTCTTTTGAAGTTCCTCTTGAAGAAGATGCACCACCATTTCTCTGCTCCTCAGAAATTAGAAGAGCAATCAACTCCTCAAAATCAGGAAATCTTTCACGAGCGGAAATGGATGTTCGAAACTGTGCATAATCCTTTCCTAGACCATTCAAGGTCACAGAAACTAAATCATCATCTTCCACTGGCGACCCAATGGAAGCAAGTGCATCTGCAATCTTCTTCACCTTCATGTGGTAGTCATTGATGCTCATATTTTCTCTTTGCACATTCTGCAACTCTTGCTTGAGCTGCATTTTCCTGGCTTGCGTATTTGTGCTATACATTTTTGACAAAGTATCCCATGCCTCCTTTGGCGTACTTGCATCTTGAATATGCACAATCATAGAGTCTGAAATGCTTATAGATAGCCAGTACATAACTTTTCTGGCTCTCTCATGCCATGCTTTAAATGCGTGCATTTGCTGTTGATTGGAAACATCAGGAAGAACTGATTCTTCTTCATTTCCTGCAACGAATTTCCAATATCCTTTTCCCATAAGGAAATTTGTCATTCTGAACTTCCATGCTTGGAAGTTGTTCTTGTCAAGCTTTTTAGTGACAATATGTGAAAGAGAATCAAACGCCATTACAGAACACTGCAAAAAATTCTGTCACTGCAAAGAACACAGCTTCAGCCTCACAAGGGCAAATCTGCAAAACTGACAAAAGTGGTATTTGACCACACTGTCACTTCCTAGTGACGATTTTACATCAACAAGCAACAAGGATGATTCTGTAACCCCCAATGTCTCTGTGCATAAGCATACGATGTAATTTCTACAGTAACTTTTCACCGACCTGTAGAACACTGGTCGCACAGCATAAAACTGGGCCTTTTCTTGAGTGCGTGCAGAAAACTTCCGCCTCCAAAACACGCCCCGAAATGGCCTCAAATCAAAAAAACAGGGTCACCAGGGGCTAAAGCCTTCACCCGCAGCATATACTCCCCTCTTGCTTCACCGCGAAGGGCGTCTCAACCTGAGACAATGTACTCTTGCACTTTCCGACTGTGCTACCTACAGAGACTTGCTCCCAAAACAGAAAAATGAAAGCAACACTTGTCCTCTTACCAGAACACCGCGAACTTGGCTTGCTTTCTTGAGCTCCTTACCACGAACAAGGCTCTGATACCATGTCAAGATTGTGGGAGAGAAGGAAGGAGTCTCACTTGTAGCTTTCTTGCTTGCACAATGGGGGAATATACACAAAGGTGGAGGCTGAAAACAATTTTCCTCTTCTTAGTTGTGTAAGCCAAAAAGAACTCAAGTACATAGAAATAGAAGAACCCTATATATGGGTCTCAAACCAAACTCAACTAACTAAGGTGGCATACTAACTGAGCCACGAACAAGAGTAGATAAGGATAGCTGTCATCTAGCTATTATTCATGGGCGGTGTACCAACCGCATCTGCAACTAACAAGTCGGTGACATAAATGCACAACAGTCACCCTGGCATATCATGAGTGGAGCTCGATATCTCAATAGACATAGCATTTTTTTAAGGATAATGGAATCTTTTTTTCCTTATCCCCCCCAGCCGACGATCGTGCTGGAGGGGGAGAGGGGAATAGAATGTCGAGCAAGCTCCTTGCTAGAGCTTGCTCACACTTGAGGCCATGCAAGTCGACACATAGGAGAGGGAGGATCCCCCTCCCCTCCCCTATTTAAACCATGGAGGAATACAAGCAAGGGGTAAGGAATGAGGTGCTGCCAATATCCGTGCTACCGCCCTGCAATAGTGGAAGGAGGGAGGGCCGCCTCGACGCCACTCTGAGCAGTGGGCGAGAGAGAGAGGGCTTGAGGGAGGGATAAGTCGAGGCGTTGCCACTCTGCCCGGATGAGGGCTGTTGAACCGTCATCCGCCTGTACATCGTTGCCAACAGACGGCTCCAAAAAATCCCCCCTCCCCCCCGTAAGCTTCTGGAAGCTTAGAAGCTTCCAAGGGGGTGCCTTCTTAGCCCCCTTTCCTTTAGGTTTAAAACCCCTCTTTTCCCCCATGTTTTAACCCCCTTAAGCCCCCTTTCCCTTGGAACCACCCCCGTGTCTTTAAAAAAAAAACCCCCCTTAGGGCCCTTCCTGTGGCCTTGGAGATTTTCTCCCTCCATAAAAGGGTTTTGACCTTAAAGGTCTTATCTCCTCCCGGTTTTTTTTTTAAATCCTCCTTAGGACCCTTGTTCTTATAACCTTTGGGACTACCCCCTTATATCTTCTCCTAAGGCCTCCTTAGGCCCCCTTTTTCAATAAGCCTTTAAGGCTACTTTTTCCCCCCTTGGAGTTCCTCCCTTAGGATTCTATAAGGTTTTTTTTTCCCCCAAGAAAATTTGTCCTTAGCCCTTTTCTTTTCCCATGCAAAATACCCTTGGAGCTTTGTTTTTTTCCCCCACTCGTAAAAGGAAAGAGAGTGTTGAGGATCTTTTAACACCTCCCTTCCCCATGCAAAAGCCCTCATAAGGGATTCCACACCTTTTCATTCCTCATTTGTGCGAGTCATTACAAGGCCATTAAACCCCTCCCATGGCTTTAATGGGTCTTATCCGCAAAAGATTTTGAAACACCCCTTCTTTCGAAATCCCTACTTCAAGGAAGGAAGCCTTCTAAAAACTACTTTCGACGGAGGGTGCAAGGGAGTGATGGTGGAATTCCAAAGAGGAGTTGTAAAGCTACTTCCACGATGGAAAGACTACAATTGAGATGCCTCCTAAGAAAGTCCAAGGTGCAGTCGTCGCGGGAGGGTCGTCTCCTGGCATCCATGTGGACATGTCACCCCAAGCCCAGGTTTTCCTTCCTAAATTATTATTTGGTATTGTTGTAATTCAATCACGCAAGGTTAATCGTTAGAAATAGGATATATCTTTTGTCCTAAATGCTCACGACGAAGGAACTTAGTCATTAATACTTTCAATAAAACATTCAAAAAAAAAATAAAGGAAGCATAAATGCATTTCTAGCAAATAGCTTTATGCATTGAAATGAATTAAAAATTAGATTAATGTCCATTAAAATAGTATATGTCGTTTAAGCGTAGAAGTATAAACTGCATCTCGCACTATTAATCCATATCCTCTTTGCAATGAATCATCATGGAAAGTGCAAAGCATGAAATGAGTCTTACGATGCATAAACTCTAGGAAATTATTGTTTGTCAACTACATAAATTATCAAGTAAAAGGTTGGTTGTTTAGCATGAATTTTTTTTGCAAAGTATAGGAAGATTAGTTGGAATTAACCTAACCTATGCCTGACCTTAATCAATAAGTTAAGGTTGAAAAATTAATTTACGCATAGACAACGAGTCATGTGGAAATGATCACGTAATTATTTTCTAGAGTTAATCAAATTGGTATAAACCTAAAACACCTAAACTGTGGAGTACTCGTTTAGAAAGAGTTGAATTCCAAGAAATTCACTTGGAAATTAATACATGACCTAATCGTACGTATTGCTAAAACTGAAACTCCTAAACCTTAAATACTTGCCCACATTCACTGAATGTAGGGACAGTAAAATGTAATTGGAAAGTGAGCTAGGGTTTGTTCCTAAGAATCTACAGGAACTTGGAAACCCTAGGTCTAACGACGTCTGTCTAATGTAAACAGGAACAGATTGTTTCGTGACTCCGTTCAATGCGTAGAATAAGTCTCATAGTTGGATGCGACACTTGCGCAGCAAGTGTGGAGTCATATGATCTTGTGATTGGATCACAAGGGGAATGGCCAAATTCTCGCAACAAGGTTGGCAGGTCCTTACGCAAGTTATCTTGCAAGAGGATGAATAATCATCCTAATTTAGTATCTTTCTTGAGTAAAGAAGATTGATTGGAAACTAAAGACCAGCAATAAATTGAAATAACTGATGAACTTAAGGTTTGGCCAAGTTGCAAGTCATCCCGGATCGACTGCTGGATGCATTCGAAAGGAAAGATTCAGTCCTTAGCAGTTTGCCAACAAAAACGATCAATGGAAATGTTTGTGCTTGCTACAGATTTTAGAGCACTATTTAGCTTTGTTTGATCAATGAATTAAAAGATAAATGGATATCTTTACCTCAGGTTGAAGGCTTGAAGGGAGAGGTAGCTTCAGTTACCCCCAACTGCCTGCCTGACCCTAATCAAGGGGGTTGTTAACCGCACCGGGCAACTAGACCAAACCCGCCACGAGAGGTCTCTGTGTTGAGTGCTACTTGGAGCAGGAGGACGCTTGGGTGCCAGGGGGCTCTGGCTGTAAATCCCTCACATTCCGAGCCCTGCACAAGAGGCTAACGTGACTCGGGATTGGATCTCGAGGCCCGCATACTAGTCTATGGGCAAAAACTTGGATTAGTGATCCCTGTGGATTGTTGGGCATAGCCTTCGGGCGGATTGTGGATAAGCCTACGGGCTGGACTCTTTGTATTTCAAAGATAAATATGATAACCTATTAATAAGGAACTTGTCTGATATTGTTTTTCTATGTCAAGTGATAAAATTACGTGAAGGAACTAGTGCCTAACGGGTTAATTAAAGAAGCTGGTTGTTACATGTCCAACTAATGTGTTAGGTAATTAAATAACTAAAACAACCTGAGGAAAGTGCGGAGGATGGACCATAGGTCGGTCCTACGGATGGGTGGTCCCGGTTGGCCGGTAACTTTTCTCAAATCACGATGGACAGCATGAAGATCGTCAAAGAACACGAACAAAAAAAGTGTTGACCTAGAGTTATGATTAAATCCAATTTACGCTATTTTAGGGGAACGGAATGGGACTATGCCTTATGGCAGAGAGGTTGAGCTTTGCATCCCTCTCGTTTCCCATTTTCCTTGAACCAAGTGCATCGTGAATCTGCTTCGGACCTGGCGTTTCTGCGTAAAGTAGTTCGCTTGGGTCCGATGCTAGTTGCCGTTAGGAAATGACCAATAAGAAAAACCCTAATTCAGGTCGATCCTAAGTGGGAACGGTGGGAATACTTCTGCTACGTGGCAGACACGGAAAGCTGTAGGTCTCAAACCCCGTAACATTCCATGGGAGTGCCGGGCAGAGCTTTCTAGACATCCTTTTCGATGGACTGCTAAGACGTGTCCTGAAGATACAAGTGGACACGTTACACATTCCATGGGAGTGCCGAGCAGAGCTTTCTAGACATCCTTACTGATGGACTGCTAAGACGTGTCCTGAAGATAATAGGTGGACACATTACATGGTTGTTTAGGTGTCCTAAAGATAACAGGTGGACACGTTACATGGTTTCCAAATTTACACGTTACATGGCTCAATTTGCAACCGATAGGTAGCTGCATCAATTGCTATGTAGGCATTCATTACAACTAAATCTTCTAATCTTTTCTTCATTCCACCATTGCCAAATTTGGCTCTAGTGGAAGACCAGTTTCAGCTCCATGAAATTTTCTGTCTTTCCAAAAGAGGAGCTTCTATGCTTCAGCCTCACGGAAGGCAAAACACTCCCTCTTTTCATGTTGTTGGCTGTCGCACCAAATACAACTCCTCTTAAAGCCTTCTCTCATGGATCTTTGAGTTGATGATCGTCCTCATTCTTCAACTTTGACATCCAACTTCTCCACCTTGAAACTGATTTCTGTAAGATTCAGCTAAAGGTCACGTATGCTTTGAATGAGTTCATCCATGACATCATTTTTAGAAGGAATAAAAAAAGAAAGAGTTGGTTGATTACTCAAAGGAATAGGGGATTTTGAAGGTGGAACAAGCTCCATCAATGGAATTGTTGAAGTTGAAGTAGAGCCCAATTTTAGTCGCATCTACTCTCATCGAGCAATCATGTTAACTACATTAGTAGCATCTGTCCATGTAGTCTTAACTCTTGACTCGAAGGTAGCATCTTCTAGGTGATCAGCAAGCTTCTCTTGTAGAATGGGGTCCGCAGCCTTAAGGAATAATTCAATCTTCTGACCTTCCATACTTTGTTGGTCTTCAGCATTAAGTTGTCCAAATTTACTTTCAAACTCATGGTATAAAGCGATTGTAGCTAAACCTTTGTTGGGTTTCTCAACCCAATCAGTGAAACTTCGTCATTAGGCCAGAGACTTCTAAGAAAAATTATTCGCATAGGGATTTTTTGAATGCATCCCAATCTGCATCTTGTTGAAAAGGAGCATGGATTCTTCCTTGAAGACCATGCTTGGCTAGTCTGGTAAAATAACGGCTCTATGCATATTGTGGTACACCAAAGAAAAGCATTTTTTCAATATATAAGCGAATAAAAATAGATACATTTTGACCATTAAATTGTTTTAATTCATGCCTAACTTCCTCTAGGGCCTTGATAGCTGTATTGTGGTACACCAAAGAAGAGCATTTTTTCAACATATAAGCGAATAAAAATAGATACACCTTGACCATTAAATTGTTTTAATTCATGCCCAACTTCCTCTAGGGCCTTGATAGCTGTGGAATCAATCTTCTCTTGGTCTTGCCTTTGTTGTTGTTGTTATTGAGTCTATTGCAGTATGCGCACCAATTGTCGTAGAGTATCTTCTGAAGAATCCCCCATCTTGGAGTTCTCTTACATCAGCATTCACATCGGGTTCACTAACGTTGTAGTGTATAGGGTTGAAGGTCACCACAAGGGTCTGACAAGAGAAGAATGTATGGGGGTTCAAGAGCTTTTACTTCAGAGATGGTAGAGATAAGAGAAGGGTTGAAGGTTTCAAGCCAAGTTCTTGAAGATAAGAGACAACAGAGTGAAGGTAGATTTAGGGAGAGGAGTAGACGGAAGAGAAGGGTTCAAAGAGATTGAAGATGTAGAAGAATACTCCTAAAAAGAATTAGAAAATATAAAAGAATACTAACAGAGATGAAGCTTGTGAGTTTCTTTCAACATTATGAGAAAATATGACTCTAATAGACAAAAACGTGTACAAAATAATACCTTACTCTATGCTGCTCAGGTCGCCAATCTGATGCCTCCATTAGCTCTAAAATGGGGGATAAATATCATGACACTTGGCCAAAAATTCACTAGATCACTCCTTCATCTCCCACTTCGGAGTGTTGTTCACTGCCTGAAAACAGCGATCGCGCGTCACGCAACTTTGTCAATCTCTCTTTTTACATAAAATCCTCTCAAATTGGCTGAAAGCCACATGCTTTCTTTTACATGTCATCCTAATCTAGAAGTTGTCTATAGTTTTTATGGATTTTTACAAGAGATAATATCTACAAGATCAAAAAATTGACTAAAAACTTGTCCAAAAAAATCTAATATTTTTAACCATGGACACTAACACTAATGCCTAAAGTGGCACTGGATCTCTAAATTTAAAAGAAAGCCACAATCTAGATTTTATGGTCTGCATTCAAGAAGGCTCTTCGAGAAGATTTCTTTCTTGAAGATTCTGGCCTCATGACGAAGAAAGTCTTCATTGAATGGGTTGAAAGGCCCAATAAGGGACTAACCGCCACTGCTCTTCACCACGAATTTGAAAGAAAATTTGCTCAACTAGATCCTGATGATCAGCAGGGTATGGAAAGCCATAAGATTGAATTGTTTCTGAAGGCTGCGGATCCTTTTCTTCAAGAGAAGCTAACTAATCGGCTTGAAGATCCTAACTCTGAGACGAGATTAAAGACTGCTTGGAGTGATGTCACTGAAGCAGTTAATATGATTTCTCGAAGAGAGCGGATGCGCCTAAGGTGGGGGTGTACGTCTGCACCAACTAAATCCATGAAGGAGCCTGTTCCTATATCTCGACCTCATGTGTCTATGGCCGAGCAACCAAGAAATCCTATTGTTCCACCTCCAAAGAAGGATATCATGGATGAGCTAATCAAGAGTATGCGGGATCTCCATCTTAATCTAACAGAGATTAATTCCAAGGTGGAAAGGCTTGATGTGAAAGTGGAAGAAAGAGGACAGACAACTGCCCAAAGACTCGTACGAGAAGGCTTCAAAAGACATTGTATCCGGTGTGATAGCCTACAGCACAATAAGAGGGAGTGCAGTGCATTTCGTGAAGTTGAAGCGCAAAAATTAGTCTTTTGGAAGGATGGTAAAATTCATGCAACCGAAATCGAGCTTCCTCTTAAGCCAAATTTCGGTAACGGTGGCATGAAGAAAAGACTAGAGGATTTGGCAACAAGAACAGTCTATGCAGCTGTTGATGCAGCTACCTATGGGTTGCAAATTGAGCCAACTAATGAAATTGTTAAAGCATGTAAAGCTGATGCAAAATCTAAAGTGTAGATGCAGGCCTTAGATCGCATGGAGCAAGGCAAGGCAACCAAAGATGATTTAACTACTGCCAGTCAATGCATCCGAGGAAGAACCGGATGGACCGAGCAACTTGATTCATTTTCAACTTTTGCTCGGTTGGCTGAAATTAATAATCATGAAGCTATGATAGAAGAAAAGAGAAGAAGAGATGAAGATGTTGCCAGTCCCTCCTCTTCGGGGCCAACTAAACGTGTGACAAGAAGCAAACCGGATCAGCAGAAGGCTGGTGAAAATCCACCACCGCCAGAGCTTGATATGGGAAATTTCCCACAAGCAAAGAAGATGAAAGGAAAGAGAAAAGGTAAACATCCCGCTACAAGCTGCAGTCTGACATAGAGACTGCAACGGATCTCAAGCGGATCCTAGAAGAAAGGGTTCTAGGAAGCAGAATTGAATTTACATTGGATGAAATTCTCAGAATTGCAAAATGATGATTTCATGATGTAATAATTAATGTAATTAAACGGAAAAGACAATATGTTGGTGAGGAAACTGAAGAATCTGTGCATGCTTTTTTGCAAGCACCATGTGTATTTGCAGGATGAAGAGAAGTTGAATACTCAAGGGATTCGATTGGAGGCAATCAAAGAATTGATTGTAGCCAAAGAAGCCAAAGATGAAGATATCTATGAAGCAGAAATTGATGAAGCTATTGCAGAGAATGTTATGGTGGGGTCTTCTCAATCTAAAGAGCAACCCATGCAAAAGAAAAAAGCTTGTCTTCACAACATGCAAGAAGAGATTAATGCTCATTTTATTCCTAGTAGTCATTACTCCCGTACCCATTGGGCAAGGGCGACCACCGAAACCATTGTCAAGATTGGAGAAAGAGAGACTTCATGCATTGCCCTTATAGACCATGGCTCGGAGATCAACGTCATGTCAAGAAGTCTCTATGAGAATGGCGGATGGCCCATAGATGTGAACCCAGGATGGCACATGAAAGCAACCAATAACTCCTTTGGTGATCTCTATGCGGCATGTCCTTATGTATGGGTTACTATTGGTAATGTAAAAGATGAATTTCATTTCTTTGTTCAAGATTCCTGCAGCTATCCTATCATTCTTGGTCAATCTTTTATTTCTGAGTCTCGTTTGAAGACAAAGGCCCTTGATGATGGTTCATCATATGCTCGAATAAGAAGGACAATGACAAAGTTGTCCAATTTTTGATTATATGTGTAAATCATCACCGGAATAGAGATCGATTGAGAGATCATGCTATACCTCCTAATGCCCGAGAATTTAAGGGTTTTCGGGTAGCCCTGCTGTAAGTGGAGGCTATTGCGGTGCTTCATGTCATAAAATTTTGCCTCCCTATGTAAAGGGGGCTATGCCAAAAGCTGACTTGCAGGTTTTTACGGCCAACAGTGTGGGCTGTTATAAACAGTTTTCAGCCATGAATAGGGCTGAAAGAAAGCATTTATGTCATGTAGAACGAAAGCTGAAGCAAATTGATGGTTTGGCTGAAAATGAAGAAATTTCTGGGCTATTTCATGGGCTGATTTATAATGATACATTGGCTAAAATACATGCAGTCGTTCATGTAGAAAATCAGGCTGAAAATCAGTCCATACAGGTATGCACATTGGATATTTATGACATAAATCAATAATTTGCAGATCAAGAAGCTTTTGGATAGCCAAACAAGGATGTGATAAGAGTAGAGACAAAGTATAAGACAGTTAACAAGAAGGTCAAGCCGGTGGCAACTCCACTATCTCCCGAAAGTGAAGGACTCGCAGAAAGGGCATCCAAATAGCCAAGCCTTCATGATCCCAAAGATATTGGTCACCAATTTACAGCTGAAAGTTTACAAGAGCTGAAAATTGGTGAAGACTCTTTTCTCTTGCCAGCTGAAAAGTAAGTCTTCATGCAGATATTAAAGAAATATGGAAAAGCTTTCTCATTTCAACCTCATGAAATTGGCTGTGTGGATCCAAGTGTTGTGGCACCAATGGTAATTTTCATAGTCTCACGCGTTCCTTGGAATCTTAAACCAATTCTGGTACCAAGGGCTCATTTACCTAAGTTACTAGAGCTTTTAAATGAAAAAATAAAGATGTAAATATTGGATCCATCTTCAGCTCCGTATTCCAACCGATGGTTTACCATGCCTAAGAAGAATGGATCTTTGTGATTCATTCAAGATTTACAGCCTATCAATAAAGTCACTATTAGAAATGTTGGTTCGGGGCCAATTGTTGATGAATGTGCTGAGGCTTTTGCAGGTAGAGCAATTTATTCCATGGGTGATTTATATTACCACAATGAAGACGCCTCTTGGTTTAGTCCGCATGTGTACTCTACCTCAAGGAGCTACAAATTCAGTAGCTCACATGATGAATGCCATGTATAAAGTATTGAGAGATTATATTCCCCAACTAACTCTTCCTTTCCTTGATGATGTACCGATCAAAGAATGTGAAATTCATGAGAAGAATGAAGAACTCAATAAGCTTGGATGCCACAAGTTTGTTTCCGATCATATTAATGATTGTGCTCAAATCTTGTCTAAATTGGAAGAAGTCCATCTTACTCTTTCAAGTGCTAAATCTATTTTTGGAGTCGAAGAAGTTCTTGTGGTAGGGCATATGTGTGGTCCATATGGCCGAAAGCCTTCTCCGATCAAGATTGATGCTATCAGCAAAATGCGGGAAATATGCGCAAATGTTTCGGAGGTGAGAAGATTTCTTGGAGCATGTGTTTTCTATCTTATTTGGATCCCACATTTCACTCATGTTTGCTGAAAATCTTTATCAACTGTTAAGAAAAGGCCAAAGGTTTATATGGGAAAAAGAGCATACTCAAGCTATTCAAAAATTGAAGAAATTGCTAATTTCTGTCCCCACCTTAAAGAGGGCTAATTACTCTAATGGACAGCCTATCATACTCATAGTAGACACAAGTTCTATTGGGATAGGATGGGCAATTTGTCAAGATGATCTTAAGAGCAACAGATACACAATTCGCTTTGGAGTGAAGGTTCTTAATGAACGTCAAAGAAGATATGCTCAAATTAAAAGAGAACTTTGGGGAGTTGTAACTGCATTGAAATGTGACCGGGAGTACTTCATGGGCGCACATGCAATAGTTGAAACGGATTGTCTTCCACTCTTGGGCATGATTTCCAACTGCTCCACTCCCGACATAGCTATGCTAAGATGGATAGCCTATATTAAATCCTTAAATCCCGATTTGAAACATATTGCAGGAAGAGATAATCCAGTTGCAGACATGCTTTCGCATGCTAGATATAAGGACGAAGAAGAGATGATGGATGAGGAAGAAATAGAGTCTATATTTGCTAAAAATGATGTTGTAATTGCAAGTTCAAATCTGAAAACAACAAGTACAATTGTACCTAATGATAGTTCAGCTGTCAAAAATGCAGGTACATCATTAAAGTACAATAGATTCAACTGGTGTAACAAAATTGACAGTAGCAAAGAAAGAAGAAACAACCATGGAAGGACGGTGGGCAGCTGAAAGACAGCATGCTCAATGTTTTGTTATGGTTTGTTCGTACTTTAAAGAAGAATATTATGCAGGTGATTAGCTAAAAATTGGCCAATTTCTGAGCACTATGACAAAGAAGGAAGATTGGACTAATGAAGAGTTCAAGAGAATCAGGACAAAACCTTATGGCTTCTTTCTCAAAGATGGCTACCTTTGGAGGCATGCGAAAAAGAAAGGAAGAGCGCCTCTTCGTGTCTTAGGAGACAAGAAGACTCAAAGACAGGTCATGCAAGAATTTCATGAAAGCCTATTGGATGGCCATAGAGGCATATGGGGCACTTTTGCCAAAATAAAAGAGAAATTTTGGTGGCAAAACATGTATAAAGACATTGAGCATTTTGTTGAGTATTGTCATGTTTGTCAAATGTACTCTATGGTTAAGCATAGAGATGGACTTCAGCCTACCTTTCCTTTATCCATTCATTACAGATGGGTTATTGATTTAGTAACCATGCCTACAGGAATTTGGAACATGAGATATCTAGTGCTTGCTAGAGAAGATCTCACAAACCAGGTGGAAGGAAAAGCCTTGACAACAAAGTCCACTCAAGCCGTTTGTAGATTTTTACTTGAAGAAGTATTTTGCAGGTATGGCTGTGTTGCCAAAGTAACTGCTGATAGAGGAGAATTGGATGCCGATGAGGCTCGCCATTTGTTTGCTCAATTGGGAATCAAGTTATCTCTTACATCAGCCTACAATCCTAAAGGCAATGGTAAGAGTGAAAGAGGTCATCAACCGATTCTCAAAGCATTGGCAAAATCTTGCAGAGGAAAGATGAGAGAATGGCCTAGAATGCTTCCATTCGCATTATGGGCTGATAGAACTATCCATAGTGCAGTAACAGGTTATATGCTGGCTGAACTAATATATGGGCAGCCACCTATTATGCCTATTGAGGAGTCTATTATCACATGGAGTATCTTGCCTTGGGATGAAGGCATAAATAGAAAAGAGCTGCTGATTTTGCGCATAAGGTAGCTTGAAAGAAGGCCAGAAAATGTCAAGACAGCCATTGAAAGGCTGAAGGCAGCAAGATTGAAGAATAAGAAGAGATTTGACAAGCATCATCGACTCCGTCCAAGAGCTATTCAAGAGAATGATTGGGTACTTATCTATGATAGCAGCCTAGACAATCAATATAGTGCTCATAGGAAGTTAGCCAAGCGATGGTTTGGACCATATGTGGTGAAAGTAGTACATGAGAATGCTACTTATACTTTGGCTGAAATGGATGGGACCATGGTCAAGGTACCAATAGCCGGTAAACGTATCAAGCTCTTCAAGATGACTTGGATGTGAGCCATCTACTTGAAGACGAGAAAGGTGAAGAAGCCTTAGAGGATGAAGATGAAGATATGTTAGAAGAAGAGCCTCCTTAACCCACAATTTTGTGAAATGGCACATGCGAGAGGATGTGCAAGTTAGGAAGGGGTGAATGTCAAAGAGTTTTCTGTTCATAGAGTTCTTATGTTTGCAGAAGAACTTCATTAGGATTCACATGAGGAAATTTCATACATAATTCAGTCATTGTTTCCCAACATCCGACTTAGATACCACTTAATTTCATAAGCCCTTTTGTAACTGTCATACAATTTTCAGTTGTACCATATAAATTGACAAAAATTAAGTCTATGGGAACCCACAACTTGATCAACTGGAGCTAATTGACAGTCTGCAGGCTAAGTCACATTGGTTCAAGAGAAAAATTTTCCTGGAAAACAAGAGAAGTGCCAAAAGTCCACTAGGTTTGTATGGGACCTGGAATAATGGACGTATATGACTTATAAGTGACCTAAATGGTCAAACTGAAGTGTGGGAGCTGAAGGGAATGCAGCCCGCATTTTTCAATGCAAAAATTGGGCCTACATACCTGTGGCAGATGGAGGATGAGCCGTGAGCTATGGTGCATGCTCCAAAGCATGCAAACTCAGGGCAAACTGAAGCTAAAGAAGGAGATACAAACAAAGAAGGTGAGAGCTCTTCTTTCCCGTCCATTTGGTATGACGAAAATGAGTGGTATGACAGTCCATAAAAGGGGGAAACCTGAGGAAAAGTATTCAGTCTGCTCTAATGTACGTCTTCTTTCATTCTTTTACCATATTCATGGTCCAATGAAGCATGTCTTGTACCCAAGTACTTGAATGACTTTGGGGGCAAGCAAAGGGGAGGATTTTGAAGGTGTATGGGCTATTTTGGACTGAAAAAACCAGTCATAAATAGGGCAGCCCACTGTTCTTGTTCATTTTGATGAGAAAACAAGTGATCTATGTGGTTGTAAGAGAAGGAATTGACCTCTTAACATCAGGGCTTCATTTGTGAATGATTAGAGAAGCTTATTCTTGGGATTATGTGCACTTTTGGAGCTTGATTATGGGCTGAAAATTATTGTTTTAAAATAGGACTAAAGTAAATTTTATGCTTTGTCAATACATTTCATGAGTTTTTGATCTATGTCTTGGATGTAGTAGAGTCTACCATCAAAATACTTGTATCTTGGAGTTGTTGTCCATTAATGTTCATGAAATAGAAACTGTTTGAGCTTACATTTGGAGTATGCATTTGGATTAAATCTGAGATAATCCCTAAATGTATTGGCTTATTATCCACATATGCATTTGATGTAATCAAGACAAAGTCTTTCATTCCATTCATGTATGCTAAGTAAAAGAAAAAGCTTGAGGTATTCTTCTTCAACTAAGTCATCTCAAAAACCCAAATCTTATCAAACCCCAATCTTTTCTCCCTCTCCTAACCTTGAGTCCCACACTCCTCTTCTAGTGTAAACCCTGGTGGAAGACCTTCAACCCCCAACACGACGACACCGGTTCTTTCCAACTAGTTATTCCTCAAATGCACTAACTGGCATTAGCCAAATCTTCTTTGGTTGCTTTACCATGTTCCATTTGATCTAGTGCCAGCATCCTTACTTTAGATTGCACATTATCTTTACATGCTGTCAAATTTGATTTAGTTGGCTCAATTTGTAGCCCATAGGTAGCTGCATCAATTGATGTGTAGGTATCCTTTGCAGCTAAATCTTCTAATCTTTTCTTCATTCCACCATTGTAAAAATTTGGCTCCAGTGGAAGACGAGTTTCAGCTGCAAGAATTTTTTCGTCTTTCCAAAGGACGAGCTTCTATGCTTCAGCCTCACGAAAGGTAAAACACTCCCTCTTGTCATGTTGTTGACTATTACACCAAATATAGCACCTCTTAAAGCCTTCTCTCATGAGTCTTTGAGTTGATGATCGTCCTCATTCTTCAACTTTGACATCCAACTTCTCCACCTTGGAACTAATTTCTCTAAGATTCAAATGAAGGTCACGTATGCTTTTAATGAGTTCATCCATGTTATCATTTTTAGAAGGAACAGAAGAAGAAAGGGTTAGTTGATTAGTCAAAGGAATAGGGGATTTTGAAGGTGGTACTGTAACGTCTCCACTAGTATCATCCAGGACACATCTTAGCAGTCCATCGCAAAGGATGTCTAGAAAGCTCCGACCGGCACTCCCATGGAATGTTACAGGATTTTCGATCTAGGGCTTTCCGCGTCTACCACGTAGTGGAAGTATTCTAGCCATTCCCACTTAGGATCAACCTGAATTAGGGTTTTCCTGATTGGTCATTTCCTAACAGCAACTAGCGTCGGACCCAAGCGAACTACTTTACGCAGAAACGCCAGGTCCGAAGCGGATTCACGCTGCACTTGGTTCAAGGAGAATGGGAAACGAGAGGGATGCAAAGCTCAACCTCTCTGCCATAAGGCATAGTCCCATTCCGTTTAAGGAGAATGGGAAACGAGAGGGACGCAAAGCTCAACCTCTCTGCCATAAGGCATAGTCCCATTTCGTTCCCCTAAAATAGCGTAAATCGGGTAAGACATAACTCTAGGTCAACGCTTTTGTTATTCGTGTCTTTTGACGACCATCCTGTTGTTCCTTGTGATTTGAGAAAAGTTCCCAGCCAACCGGGACCACCCATCCGTAGAAAGGACCCATGGCCCATCCTCCGCACTTTCCTCGGGTTATTTTAATTATGTAATTAACTAACACATTAGTTGGACATATAACAACCAGCTTCTTTAATTAATCCATTAAGCACTGGTTCCTTCATGTAATCTTATCATGTGACATAGAAAAACAATATCAGACAAGTTCTTTATTAACATGTCATCATATTTATCTTTGAAATACAAGGAGTTCCGCCAATAGGCTTGTCCACAATCCACCCGAAGGCTATCCAGCAATCCACAGGGATCACTATTCCAAGTTTCCGCCCATAGACTAGTATGCGGGCCTCGAGATCCAATCCCAAGTCACGTTAGCCTCTTGTGCAAGATCCGGAAGGCCAGGGATTTAGGGCCAGAGCCCCCCTGGCATCCAAGCGTCCTCCTACTCCAAGTAGTGCCCAACGGAGAGACCTCTCGCAGCGGGTTCGGTCCACGTTCCTGGCGCGGTCAACAATCCCCTTAGTTAGGGTCAGGCAAGCATTCGGGGGTAACTGAAGCTGCCACTCCCTTCAGGCCTTCAACCTGAAGTATAGATACTTATTTATTTTGTAGTTCATTGGTCAAACAAGTCAAACAGTGCTTTAAAATCTCTAGCAAGCACAATCATTTCCATTGATCGATTTTGTTGTTGGCAAACTGCTAAGGAAGGAATCTTTCCTTTTGAATGCATCCAGCACTCGATCTGGGGTGTCTTGCAACTTGGCAAGATTCCTTATATTCGGGGTTAGGGCGTATCCTATTAACCCAACTTGGTCAAACCCTAAAGTCCATTGGATACTTCAGTTTCCGGTTTTTTTTAAACCTTCCTTACTTAGAAGGATATCAAAGTATACATCCTCTTGCAAGATAACTTGCGTAAGGATCCGCCATCCTTGTTGCGAGAATTTAGCCTTTCTTCTTGTGAATCAATCACAAGACCATATGACTTCATACTTGCCGTGCAAGTCCTGTATCGTACTATGCGATACTGGAGTTACGAAACAATCCGTTTCAGTTTCTTTAAGTTGACGTTGTTACCTAGGGTTTTCTAGCTTTATTATTTTCTTTTAAGAAAATCAGGGACAAACTCTAATTTCTTTTACGTTTACAATTTATTGACCCTACAATCAGGGAATGTGGGCAAGTATTTAAGGTATAAACATTTCTTGGATTTTAATTCATTCCCAATGAATATTTCGCAGCATAGGTATTTCTATTAATTTAGTTAACTTTTAGAAGGTAATATCGAGATCACCTCCGCACGATTTGTTATCTATGTGTCAATTAATTTTTCAATCCTAAACTTTATTGATTTGAGGTTAGGTAAATTCAATTGATATTCCTTTTTCCTTGCGAACAAAACTCATGCCAAATAAGCAATCTTTCCCTTGCTAAGTTATGCAGTTAATGGTAACTTCCTAGAGTTTAAGCATCGTAAGAAACCTTTCATGATTCGCACCTTCCATGATGATTTGTTGTAAAAAGAATAGGGGTTAATATTGCAAGATGCAGTTTTATACCTTCTAGGCTTAACCGAAGTATACTACTTTAGTGAGTAAATAATCTTGCTCATAATTCGTTTCAATGCATAATGCTATTTGAAGGAAAACTATGTTTATACTTTATTTATTTTGCATGTTCAATTAAACTAAATTCCTTTGTCGTAAATAACTAGGACAAAATATATCTTATCCCTAACACTTCATCTTGCACAATTGAATTAAAACCGATATAAAATTAAGAAGGAAAAACCTGGGTTTGGGGTGAGATATCCACATGGATACCGGGAGATGACCCTCCCGTAGCTACTCCTTGGACTTTCTTAGGAGGCATCGCAATTGTAGTCCTTCAAATGTGGAAGTAGCTTTACACTCCTTTTCGGAATTCCACTGTTGCTCCCTTGCACGTCAATACTCTTCTTCTCTTTTTCGAGTAGGGGAAAAACCAAGTCCCAAGGGTATTTTGGAAAGGCAAGGAACCATTGAGGGCTTAACCACGAGGAGGGGGTAATAAGACCTTTAAGGTCTTGATTCTTTTGGGAGGGAAAGGCTTACAAAGCCCATGGAAAAGGCCCTATAGGGTTTTACACACGAGGGGGGGGGGGGGGGGGGGGGGGGAGTAACAAGCCCAAAAGAAAGGGCTTAAGGGTTAAATATGGGGGAAGAAAGGTTTACATTACGGGGGTTCCAACACCCATGAGATGAGGAGGCTTAAAACATCGGGGGGGAAAGGGTGTGTGTGTGTGGACCACGGGGGTGAAAAGGCCTTAGGGGTTTTAAAAACCCGGGGGTGAAAGGGGAAAAAGGAGAAATGTGAAGGGTGAAAGGGGCTTATAGCACAGGGGGAAAAGGGTGTGTAAAAAAGGGACACGAGGGAGGGTGAAAGGCCCTAAAAAGGATTAAAACCGGGAGGGGGGAGGTTAATTTAACAAACCCACATGAACCGGGGCTTGGTGGGAGACCACAAGAGAAATGGGTGTGGTGTGGAAGGAGGCTTAGGAAGCCCCTTGGAAGCTTCTAGAAGCTTCCGAAGGCTTCTGCACATGGAGGCACTACGTGGAGGAGAGGGATAAGATAATGGCTCGTGGGTGGCAGCTGTCGTGCTTCCAAGTGGTGGCGGCGGTTGTCCCACTCCTCCTCTCCCTCTCATGGCGGCACGTTCGACGACTCCTCTCCACTCCAATAAACGGCTGGCGACCTCCTCCTCTCCACTCCAACAACGTCGAGTCTGAGCAGTGTCGTCCTCCCTCCCTTCCCCTTGGTTGGGGGGGTTTTTATAGGGAGAGGGAAGGAATTTCTCCCTCCCCTCGTGTCGCCCTGCATGAGCTTGAGGATATGCAAGCTCCAACGAGGAGCTTGTTGTCCTTTCTAAATCCCTCACCCCCCTTCAGCACGAACCGCCGTCGAGAGAGAAAAAAAAATCCATGAAAATTATTTGATATATTACAGGTACAGGCTCCATCACAATGGAGTTGTTGAAGTTGAAGTAAAGCCCAATTAGTTGCATCCGCTCTCCTCGACCAATCATGTCAAATGTATCAGTAGCATCTTTCCATGGAATATTGACTCCTAATTCGGAGGTAGTATCTTCTAGGTGATCAGCAAGCTTCTCTTGCAGAATGGGATCTACAGGCTTAAGGAATAATTCAATCTTTTGACCTTCCATACTTTGTTGGTCTTCAATATCAAGTTATCCAAATTTACTTTCAAACTCATGGTATAAAGCTGCTATAGCTAAACCTTTGTTAGGTTTCTCAACCTAATCAATGAAACTTTTCTTCATCATTAAGCCAGAGTCTTCTAAGAAGAATTCTTCACGTAGGGATTTTTTGAATGCAGCCCAATCTACATCTTGCTAAAAAAGAGCATGGATTATTTCTTGAAGACTATGCTTGGCTAGTCTAGCAAAATAGCGACTCCATGCATGTTGCGGCACACCAGAGAAGAGCATTTTCTCAACATACAAATGAATAAGAATAGAGACATTTTGACCATTAAATTGTTTTAATTCCCGCCCAACTTCCTCTAGGGCCTTGATAGCTGTGGAATCAATCTTCTCTTGGTCTTGCCTTTGTTATTGTTGTTGTAACATTTGGATTTGTTGTTACTGAGTCTGTTCTAGTATGCGTACCAATTTTTGTAGAGTATCTTCTGAAGAATCCCCCATCTTGGAGTTCTTTTACACCAACCTTCACGTCGAGTTCACCAGCGTTGTAGCGTGTAGGGTTGGAGGTCATGAGAGGGGTTTGGTACGAAAACTAGACAAGATAGATGGAGATGTGTCTTAAGGAGATATGTAGATTACAGTGAATGTTTAAAGGTTCAAGAGGTACTTCACGGTCAGTTACAGGGGTTTGAGAGAAAATAATGTATCGGGGTTCAAGAGCTTAGACTCTGGAGATGGTAGAGATAAGAGAAGGATGAAAGGTTTCAAGCCAAGTCCTTGAAGATGTTAATAGAGCTTCCAACTGCATGTTCTTAACAAAGATCATAAGAGTATTATCTCATAAGTTCTAACTCAAATCAAGCTTGTTTTCTTGACTTTAAGAGCAATAAAAAAAACAAGTACAATATACTGTCATGTATCATAAACAACTCTGCATCCCATCATTTATACAAGATGTCATAGCATGAATCAACTTTACATGATTACATTCAATGTAGATTGTTAGGGACAAAAGCTTATGAGTCAATTACAAGGCTTGTAGGGCAAAGAGATTTGCTTCAAGAGAGCTTTAAATTGAGTTCCTGATAAGGATAAGTTACCACAACCAAGAAATAAGAGAAAAAAGCTTCTCTTAATTCAACTCAAAGCATCTATGAATGATCTATAAACATTGCCCTGCCATAGGGGCACATAATACTTCCATATTTTGACAAGATGACTTCCGTAGAGTAAGAAATGAATTAAAAGAACAATGTTGTAGATAATTCTCCAAATATGGCTGAAGATTTCAGCCCAAAATCAGCCCAAATATCTTTCAAAATTCACCTTTGATGATAGCATAAACTTCCCCTAATATGGTGTCGGTGCATTTGGTGTCGAGAGTCCACCACGGGGGTAAGAGACATCATGGTGAAGGTAGATTCAAGGAGAGGAGTAGACGGAAGAGAAGGGGTTTGAAGAAATAGAAGACGTAGAAGAATACTCCCAAAAAATTTTAGAAAATGTAGAAGAATACTACCAGAGATAAAGTCTGTCAGTTTATTCCTGCATTATGAGAAGATAAAACTCTAATAGACAAAAACGTATGTAAAATAATACCTTCCTCTATGCTGCTCATATTGCCAATCTGATGCTTCCATTGGCTCCGAAAGGGGGGTAAAATACCAAGACACCTGGCCAGAATTCTACCAAAACACTCTTTCATCTCCCACTTTGGAGTGATGTTTACTGCCTGAAAACAATGATCGCACGTTGCGTGCTTAATTCATCAATCTCTCTTTTTACATAAAATCCTCTAAAATTGGCTGAAAGCTACATGCTTTCTTTTACATATCATCCTAATCTAGAAGTTTCTATAGTTTTATGGATTTTTACAAGAGATAATATCTAGAATATCATAAATTGGCTAAAACTTGTCCAAAAATCTAATATTTTTAAACCATGGACATTAACACTAATGTCTAAAATGGTCTTGGATCTCTAAATCAATAAGAAATCCATGCTCTAGTTTTTTTTAATACAGTGTGCGCATAGCGGCACGACATCGCGAAGGGGTGGAGATCTCTACTAAGAAGTGGGAATTCTTGAGGGGATGTAATCCAAAGGTGACCAAATGTTTTATAAGCTATCATATGATGATTTTATATGTGATAACTAATTAATCGCTTCAATGTACACAATACAAAATATACAATGCAACATGGTCGCGCGGACGACGTTTTCGCGTGGAGTGTATCAACAAAATGTGATCCACAACGAATTGTGGTATCATGGAAAAAATCAAGCAAGAGAATCGATGGCGAGCCACGGATCCAAACACCGTTATAGAAGAGAAGGAGTATTTTGGGAACTTACAAAGTATTATCATGGTGGATTACCATAGCTTCTCCATGATGCTATTCGATGTGCAGTGGTTCAAAGTGGTAGTGAAAGGAGCTGGGACAAGTGTTCGACGAGGTTCATTTGGATTTCTAGAAATAGATTTTAAAGAAAGATGGACAGATGTGAGTGACACATTTATATTGCCGGCCCATCATAAACAGGTGCATGAACTCATGTTTTTTTAAATTTTATTACAACATGGTATATGTCACAAATGTTAAATCTCTCTTGTATGTGATTTTGAATAGGTAATTTTCTATCTAAACCCCCGACAACCTCGATGGTCATATGTTGCACCTTCAGCTCCCTGAACTATGAGAGTATATGATGAAAGCAATGTTCTCAGCATAGATGAGGACAGTATGCAGATAGAGGGGTCAATATTGCAAGGTGTGGAGCCCGTCCAAATCTTGGAGCATGTAGAGGAGGCATAATCAGGTAATAATGATGGAAAGATAGAAGGCCAAGAATTATTTTAGAACGAGGTGGACTCATCCTTCTGTGGTGACCTTTCTATCGACCTTCTAGTGTATGCAGAGTTGTGTCAGGAGATTGACATGGGACCATAGGCTACGTCATACTTGGAGCATCCACCTACTCAATTCGTTGATGAATTGCTTATAAGGATACCCTAGAATATGAATTTTAAGTAAGATTTTTTTTTAAATAGTTATATTACTGTGCTTTGGTTGAATCTTTATATTGATTATACTAACATCAATTTTTGTCTGTGCAGGTGACCTTGTTGGATATTTGGATAGCACGATAAGTCAAGGGATGAACGACGACGAGCTATAGAAGATCTTCAATCTTGACACCTATGTCTCTAGATTAGATGGCTTTATTCAGAGATATGGCAGACCAAGAGCTCTGTCTCGAATACCATCAGGTGGTTCCATTATATCTACTTCAGCATGCTTTGATGCTTTGGTTTCCAATAGATAAGGTCAACGCTCCAAACTTTGGCTAGACAGAGGGAGTGGTTGTGGGGGATTCTACAGAGACATGTGAGCCCACGTTCCGCTCGAGATAGAGGTGCTACTTCTTGCTCTCGTGTAGGTTTGAGAGATGGTGGCTTAGGTGGTTGTTGTGGAGGTACGGACAAAGTGTCTCTGTCTCATCATTCTGCTAGAGTTGCATCACCTATGGGATTTGTCACACTTGTGAGGATGTCTACTCCAATCACTCTAGCTTTTGCTTAGCCGTCCCCAGGTGGCACCCCTATGGGTGCTATTCTGAGAGATACCGGCCCCGTGGGTACACCAAATGTATAGGGGTTTCCTAGATATGCCTAGGAGCGCGGTCGCAGGTGGAATAGGACACATCTTAGATATACCCCAGAGGGGTATGGATAGCTTGTAGATGATAGAACACGAGTTGTCATCATGAATTATACGGGGAGGAGGATGATGGAACGTATGAGAGAGTTGTGCCAACAAGTTTTTCGGCACAACGTCTTGGATCATTGGAAGAACATAATGAAGGGGAGCAATGACTACATAGTAGCATCCTTGCATGAGGAGTTTCTGATACCCATTGTAGCAAATAGGTTTTCCACAGGCTGGATGATGGAGTGTATGTGTAATATTTCCGTTGAAAAATATTACTAGCCCGCGTGAGACTCATGCAAGGAAATTCCGGCATCAAAGTTAGGGACGGTGCAAACTTCAACATGATGTATCATGATCTCCATTGGCAGAATCGAGACTAAGGTTTAAAGAAACCGCATATTTTCAGGTGAACCTCCTCTTGGGAGGAGGTCAAGGGGATAATTGAGAAGATTTATGGAAAATTTTCTTTAATCCTTCTTTCCCCCCCAGCCGAAGGCTGTGCTGGAGGAGGGGGAGTAAGGCATGGGTGCATAAGCCTCCTTTGCTGGAGGTCATGGGGGGGAGAATGCCCATGCATTTGGCCACATGGGAGGGAGAGGTCTCCTCTCCCTACCCTATAAAAACCCCCTATGGGGGGGAATGTAAAGAGAGGGAAGAGCTGTAACGCCGCCAGGCCAAGTGAAAGGGAGAAGAGAGCAATGTTCGCTCTGAGGCATCGTGTGAGTAAGAGGGTGGAGCTATGCCATTTTGAATCCGCCGAGAGAGAGGAGGAAAAGCTGAGAATCTCTGCGTGAGGAGGGTGGTAAGGCCGTTGAGTACCAGGCTACACCAGACAGCTGCCGCGCCGATTGGAGAAGCCGTCGTCTGAAGACCAAGCTGCCGCTGCCAACGTCAAAAGCCATTACACGCCGCCACCTACTTAGTTTGGCCGCTGTCCTCAAGTCTTGCCATGTGCTGAAACTAGAAGCCTTAGAAGCTTTTAAGGGGGGGGCTTTAAGCCCCCTTTCCCCCCATGCGTTCTTACACAAAGGGATTTTTACCCTAGGAAACAAAGCCTTTCCCTTGCCTTTTCCCCCCCGAGAATTAAGCCCCCTTTTTCCCCCTTTCATTCCACAAAGTAAAATTAAAGCTCCCTTCATTGGGTAAGCTTTCCCAAGCGGTCCTTATAACCCCGGGTTTTTAAGCACCCTTTTTCCCCTTGCATCCCCTATTAAGCCCACCATAGCCCTGGTTCTTTTTTTTGTAAAACCCCCTTCTTGTAGATTCGCAATAGCCAATATTAAAACCCCTTTTTCATTGGCCCTACAAAGTGGTCTTTACACCCTCAGAATTAAGGCCTTTCCCCTTGCATCCTCGGGAATTAACCCTTTCCCTTGCATCCCCCATAAAGCTCATTCTAGTCGGGTTTTTTTAAGCCTTTTTCATAGCATTTCCATAAGGTTTTAACCCTGGGTTTCCTTTTAAAACCTTCCCACACAAGCCTTTTAAAACCATTGGAATTGTGCGTGCGAGGGAGACGGGCCAAGATCATAAGTCTACGGCCAAGGCAAGAAGGTCGAATATGCGATGGCCCCTAAAAAGGCACAAGGCGCAACCACAGGAGGATCGTCTCCCAACATTCATGTGGACATTTCACCGAATCCACAAGTCCAGGTTTTCTTCCTATTTCTTGATTTATGTCGAAGTATTACAAACATGCATGGTTAATTCATGGAAATAGGTTGTCCTTATGCTTGTCAAATCCACCTAGTTTGATAAGCTGCACTTTTGCGCTCGAAATACATTGGCTAATTTAAAGGAAATAACTCACGATTGAAGAAATGGGTCAATTGTATTTTTCAATGAAACGAACAAAAAAAAGCATAAGATCTCTATGCATTCTTAGCAAGTGGTTTTTATGCATTGCAAAGTAACGAATTTAAATCAACTAATGATCATCTTTACAAAATTGAAATTATTGTTGTACACTTCGATTATGCATGGAAAGATAAAATCGCATGTTGCATTATTAGACATCTCTTTCTTCACAATGATTCATTAAAGAAATGGCTAACAATAGTAGGAATTTGCAAGGCATGAAAATGATTCTAGGGCTGCATGAAGTAGATTAATTTCTAGGAAATTGGCATAAATCTCAATCAATTACGTAAGTAGTTACGAAAGGTTGTGTAAATTCAGCATACAAATAATTCATTCAAAAATGAAACTAGGAAAAGGCTGCATGGTTTGTTTTAAACATAAAACCCTAAAGCTTAGTAACATGAATCTTGATTGCATGTTATAGAAGGATCAATAGGAATTATGCCATAACTTAACATACGCTTTGATCTTAATCAGAAAAGTTAGGGATTGTAAATCTAATCATACGTAGAAAATGAATCATGTGATTACGAGAATGGTATCGTAAATATCTTCAAGAATAGACAAGTAAATTGGTTTCCCCTAAACACCTAAACCACGAGGGACTCACTTAGGAATGGTTAAATCGATGCAACATATCCCAAGTGCTAACTAGGATTTATCACGTTGAGGACATGACCTAGTCGCTCTTATTGCCAAGCTGAAACTCTCATACCCTAAAAACCTGCCCACGTTCACGGAATGTAGGGACAGTAGGACATACTTGCGAGAAACAATCGAGGGTTTTTTCCCTAAGGATCGCTTGCTAAATGGATGAAACTTGGTGTGAATTGGAACCCTAGGGCCGACAATGTTGGCCTAGTGCAATCAGGAACAAATTGGATATGAAGACACCCTAACCCTGTTTCCTATATAATCATGATTCTGTGATTAGAATATGTCGTTCGATGGGTCAAATAGTCCCATGGATTCGATGCGGCACTTGTGCAACAAGTTGTAGAGTCGCATGATCTTGTGGTTTGATCACAAGGGAATGGACAATTCCTCAGAATGAGATTGGCAGATTCTTGCGCAAGTTTATCTTGCAAGAGGATGAGTAGTCATCCTGGCATAGCACCTTTCTTGGGAAAAGTGACCAAGATAAGGGAATTAGATATTTGCTTGGAAGCAAAGGACAAATCAATAATTTGGAGCAACATATTCATTGTTAATAGAACTTAAGATATTGGTTAAAGTTGGGTTAATAGGGTACGGCCCTAACCCAAGGACATACGAGTTAACAAACAAAAACCTTGGGGATCTTGCCAAGTCGCAATTTATCCCGGATCAAATGCTGGATGCATTCAAAGAGAAGGATTCATTCCTTAGCAGTTGGCCAAATAACGACCACTGGAAATGATTGTGCTTGTAATAGTTTAAAGAGCACTGTTTGCTTTGTTTGCTCAAGGAATTAAAGGTTGAAAAGATATCTAATGCTTCAGGTTGAAGGCCTGAAGGGAGAGGCAGCCTCAGTTACCCCCGATTGTGTGCCTGACCCTAACCAAGGGGGTTGTTAACTGCACCGGGAAGGTGGACCGAACCCACTGTGAGAGGTCTCTCCATTGAGCGCTACTTAGAGTAGGAGGACGCTTGGGTGCCAGGGGGGCTCTAGCCGTAAATCCCTCGCCTTTCGAGCCCTGCATAAGAGGCCAACGTGACTCGAGATTGGATCTCGAGGCCCGCATACTAGTCTATGGGCGGAATCTTGGATTAGTAATCCCTGTGGATTGCTGGATAGTAGCCTTCGAGTGGATTATGGATAAGTCTATGGGCTGGACTTTATAAATGTATTCTAAAGATAAATATGATAACTAGTTGACAAGGAACTTGTTTGACATTTCTTTTCTATGTCAAGTGCTATGATTACGTGAAGGAACCGGTGCCTAACGGACTAATTAAGGAAGCTGTTTGATGAATGTCCAACTAAATGTGATAGGTAATTAGACAACTAAAACAACCTGAGGAAAGTGCGGTGGATGTGGCCATGGGCCCGTCCTACGGATGGGTGGTCCTGGTTGGCCGAGAACTTTTCTCAATCATGATGGACAGCAAGAAGATCGTTTCAACGGAAATGAATTACAAGGGCACTGACCTAGAGTCTGATCCCGATTTACGCTGTTTTAGGGGAACGGAATGGGGCTATGCCTTATGGCAGAGAGGTTGAGCTTTGCATCCCTCTCATTCCCCATTCTCCTTGAACCAAGTGCAGCGTGAATCCGCTTCGGCCCTGGCGTTTCTGCGTAAAGTAGTTCGCTCAGGGTTCAACGCTAGTTGCCATTTAGGAAATGACCACTAGGGAAAACCCTGATTCAGGTCGGTCCTACGTGGGAACGACCATAATACTTCTGCTACGTGGCAGACACACTGAAAGTCCTAGATCGCGAATGTAACGTGTCCACTGGTATTTTTAGGACAAGTCTTAGCATTCCATCAGAAAGTATGTCTAGAAAGCTCTGCCTGGCACTCCCATGGAATGTTACGAGGTTTGTGATCTAGGGCTTTCCGCATCTGCCACATAGCGGAAGTATTCCGGCCATTCCCACTTAGGATCGACCTGAATTAGGGTTTTCCTGATTGGTCATTTCCTAATAGCAACTAGCGTCGAACCCAAGCGAACTACTTTACGCAGAAATGCCAGGTCCAAAGCAGATTCACGCTGCACTTGGTTCAAGGAGAATGGGAAACAAGAGGGATGCAAAGCTCAACCTCTCTATCATAAGGCATAGTCTCATTCCGTTCCCCTAAAACATCGTAAATCGGGTTTAATCATAACTCTTGGTCAACGCTTCTGTTGTTCTGTTCTTTGACAATCCTCCTGCTGTCCATCGTGATTTGAGAAAAGTTCCCGGCCAACAGGGACCACCCATCCGTAGGACGTCGAACCTATGGCCCATCCTCCGCACTTTCCTCGGGTTGTTTTAGTTATTTAATTACCTAACACATTAGTTGGACATGTAACAACCAGCTTCTTTAATTAACCCGTTAGGCACTGGTTCCCTCACGTAATCTTATCACATGACATGGAAAAAAATATATAAGACAAGTTTCTTTATCAACAGTTTATCATATTTATCTTGAAAATACAAAGAGGCCAGCCCGTAGGCTTATCCACAATCCGCCCGAAGGCTATCCAGCAATCCACAAGGATCACTAATCCAAGTTTCTGCCCGTAGACTAGTATGCGAGCCTCGAGATTCAATCCTGAGCCACGTTAGCCTCTTGTGCAGGGCCCGAAAGGCGAGGGATTTACGGCCAAAGCCCCCCTGGCACCCAAGCGTCCTCTTGCTCCAAGTAGCGCTCAACGGAGAGACCTCTCGCGGCGGGTTCGGTCCACATTCCGAACACGGTCAACAACCCCCTTAGTTAGGGTCAGGCAGGCAGTCGGGGGTAACTGAAGCTGCCTCTCCCTTCAGGCCTTCAACCTGAAGTATAGATATCCATTTATCTTTTAATTCATTGATCAAACAAAGCCAAACAATGCTCTAAAATCTGTAGCAAGCACAAACATTTCCATTGATCGTTTTTGTTGTTGGCAAACTGCTAAGAAATGAATCCTTCCTTTTGGAATGCATTCAGCACTCAATCCAGGATAACTTGCAATGGCAAAATCCCCTATATCCTGGGTTAGGGCGTACCCTATTAACCCGACTTGGTCAAACCTTAAGTTTATCGGTTGGTCTTTAGTTTCCAATCAACTTTTCTTACTCAAGAAGGATACTAAATTAGGATGATTATTCATCCTCCTGCAAGATAACTTGAGTGATGGCATGCCAACTTCATTGTGAGAACTTGGCCATTCCCTTGTGATCCAATCACAAGATCATATGACTCCGCACTTGTTGCGCAAGTGTCACCTCGAACTATGAGACAATGGAGTCACGAAACAATTTGTTTCAGGTTACTAGGCTGACATCATTAGACCTAGGGTTTCCAAGTTTCATCTTGTAAGATTCTTAGGGACAAACCCTAGCTCATTTTTCGATTACATTTCACTGTCCCTACATTCAGTAAATGTAGACAAGTATTTAAGGTATAGGCATTTCTTGGAATTTAACTTATTCCGAACAAGTACTCCGTGGTTTAGGTGCTTTAGGTTTATGCCAATTTGGTTAACTCTAGAAGATAATTTTGAGATTACTTCCACATGATTTGTTGTCTATGTGTAACCCTAACTTATCGATTTGAGGTTAGGCATAGGTTAGGTTAATTTCAACTAATCTTTCCTTTTCTTTGCAAACAAAATTCATGTCAAATAAGCAATTTATGCAGTTAACAACGAGAATTTCATAGAGTTTATGCATCGTAAGAGTCGTTTCATGCTTTGCACTTTCCATGATGATTCATTGCAATATGGGATAATAGTGCAAGATGCAGTTTATACGTCTAGGCTTAACCGAAGTATACTATTTTAATGGATAATAATCTAGTCTTATAATTCATTTCAATGCATAAGCTATTTGCTAGAAATGCATTTATACTTTCTTAATTTGCATGTTTCATTTAAAAGTATCGATGACTAAGTTCCTTCATTGTGACCAACTAGGACGAAAATATATCCTATTTCTAATAATTAACCTTGCATGTTTGAATTATGACAATATCAAATAAAAATTAAGAAGGAAAACCTGGGATTGGGGTGAAATATCCACGTGGATGCCCGGAGATGACCCTCCCACGGCTGTGCCTTAGACTTTCTTAGGAGGCATCGCAATTGTAGTCGTTCGGACGTGGAAGCAGCTTTACAACTCCTCCAAATTCCACCGTCGCTCCCTTGCACCGCCCATCGAAAGTAGATTTTGGAAGGCTCCCTCCTTGAAGTTAGGGATTCAAAAGGGTGTTTCAGAATCTTTTACGATTAAGACCCATTGAAGCCATGGGGAAGGCTTAATGGCCTTTTAATGACTCGTTCAAACGAGGAACGAAAAGGAATGGAAAAGACACAAGGTGCGGGAGAGAAGTCCAAGAGAATATAGTAACTGTAAAGGTTATAAGTAAGGTCGAAGGACCCTTAGGTCAAACTTGGAGCAAAGGGGTTTCAATACGCCACAAGGAAAGGGGCTAGGGAAGGTTTAAACATGGAGGAAAGAGGGGTGGTTCCAAAGCCAAGGGATAGGGGTTTAAGGAATTAACACAGGGGGGGTAATAAGACCTTTAAGGTCTTAGTTCTTTTGGGAAGAAAAGGCTTACAAAGCCCAAGGAAAAGGGCCTATAGGGGTTTACACACGGGGGGTAAAAAAAAGGGTTTCAAAGCCCATAACAAAGGGGCTTAAAGGTCAAAACACGGGGGAGGGGGGGGGGGGGTGACAAGGCCAAAAGAAAGGGGCTTAAGGGTTAAATACGGGGAAAAAGGGGTTTAAATCATGGGGTTCCAACACCCCTGGGAGAGGGGGCTTAAAACACAGGGGGGTAACAAAAAGGGGCTTCATACGGCACAAGAGGGGGGTGAAAGGCCCTTAAAAGGATTAAAATCGGGGGTTTAATAAAAAGGTATAGGAAGTGGGGTTAAGGAGGGCCCCCCCTTTGGAAGCTTCTGACTTCTAGAAGATTACGGGGGGGGGTAATAACAAGGTCGTCAGTCTCGACGGCGGCGACGGGTAGTCTGCAGGCGGCGGCGTTGGCTTTAATGGAGGTGGCTCCTCCCTCCTTCCCTTCTGATACAGGAGGGCGCAATCAGACGGCAGCGGCGGCCATTAGTCAGATGACTTCTCCCCCCCCCCTGCCTTATGGTATAAGCACGGCATCATGAATCTCTTCTTCCCTCCCAGAGCCTTATCCTCCCACTCTCTTCAATTTTGATCACCTTCCCCCTAGCGGCAGCAACGCAGGGTTTAAATAGGGGAGGGGAGGGGGATCCTCCCTCTCTTATGTGTCAGGCGGCATGGATGTGTCCCTCTATGAGCTCCACCGAGGAGCTTCTGCAACCTTACTATTCCCCTTCCCCTCCAGCACGACTGTCGGCTAGGGGGGGATAAAAAAATTTGCATTTATCGTTAAAAAATTTAATAAAATTTACATTATCATTATCCCCCTTTCCTATAAGGGGTAGTTCACACGAGGAAGGAGATTTAGAACTTTACATTCTCTCCCCCTTAGAGGAATCGAGATGTCCTCATCTCGAGATGAATTGGGGATATTGATGGTTGAGAGTGCCTTCGTGTACCCAAGTGGCATCCTCTTCGGGATAGTCTTTCCACTGGACAAGGCATTCTCTCAAGGTTTTGGATCTTAATTGCCTCTCCCTAACATCTAAGATCCTGTCAGGCTTTAGTTCAAGGACTCCTTGACTAGGCATTACAACTTGTTGATCGTCAAGTACATGGTTAGGGTTAGGTACATATTTCTTCAATAGGCTAATATGGAATACATTGTGAACCTTTAGGTTCTTAGGAAGTTGCAATTTATAAGCATTAGGTCCTAGGCATTTGAGGATCTTGTACGGCCCACAATACCTTGGACTTAGCTTCTTGCAATCTCCTAAGGATAGGGAACTCTTTTTAGGGCATACGCGAATGAAGACCATGTCTCCTTCTTTGAAGACCCTATCTTTACGCTTCAAATCCGCGTATGCCTTCTGTTTATCCTTGGCCACTTGGATGTCTTGTCTTATTGACTTTATTTGGTCATCCATCTCTTCCAACATCTACCTTGAAGCTCCAACCCTTATGGTTGGATCTGAAAAGTTTAGGGGACTTCGACAGTCATGACCATACAATGCTTGGAAAGGGGTCATATGAATGCTTTGCTGGTAAGAAGCATTGTAGGCAAATTCAACCAAAGGCAAATATTGAATCCACCACTTCGGCTCACGACAGCACTATGCCCTAAGCATGTCCTCCATGACTTGATTTACCCGCTCTATTTGGCCATCCGTTTGGGGATGGTAAGCGGTGCTAAAGCAGAGTTGAGTCCCAATAGCTTCAAAGATAGCTTTCCAAAAGTGTGATGTGAAGAGAGAATCACGATCACTAATGATTCTTCTGGGTAAACCATGTAGCTTGAATATCTCCTTGATAAACAATCTTGCAATGTCTGAGGCTTTATAGTTTGTCTTTATTGGAATAAGGTGTGCAACCTTAGTAAGCATGTCAACCACAACCATGGTGGAGTTGTATCCTCCCTAGACGTGGGGTAGGCCTACAACAAAATCCATGCTGATGAATTCCCATTTCATTTGGGAAATGTCAAGCGGTTGTAGCTTCCCTAGCATCTTGACATGTTCGGCTTTGATACGTTGACAAGACAAACACTCGGTGACATATTTGAGAACGTCACCTTTAAGCCTTTTCCAATGGTAGCTCTTCCTAACTGCATTGAGAGTCTTGGCATAGCCAGGATGTCCTGCGAAAGGGGAATCATGAGCTTTCCATAATATCTTCTGCTTAAGTGACTGGCTTGCTAGTATACACAGCCTTGTTCTATAGTAGACAAGTTCACTATTGATAGAAAAATCATGATACTTAGCCTGCAACTTTTGATTCTGATCCTTAATAGAGATTTCCCTTTGCATTGTTTGGTAGGCCGGATCATGGCATGCATGTTAGATATGATCAATGCCCCACCCTCATTAGGTGCTACCAATGATCCATGGTGCTCAAAGTTGTAAGGCCCCCATTATGAGGAGAAGCCAAATGTGAGCCCGGACATTGGTTGAGTCCTGACTTGTATATCAGATGAGGTCTATGTGACCGGATGGCAAAAAGGTGACTGTTGTGGGTCTAATCTTTGGGTTAGACAGAGTGGTTAAGCTGGTAGCAACTCGAGGCGCATTGCATCGAGTTGCAGTGTATGGTAAAGGGAATATTCCCTGGAATATTCCCTAGCCGACTAGTGGAGGCTCATATGGTAGGTCGGTCAGCACGCCGACCTAACGACCTTCGCGGGCTATAAAAGCTAAACCTCTTCGCAGCCATCTCTTAATCATCTTTCACCCAGTCAGAGTGGTTGTTCCAGCTAGCCTTAAGCTCTTCACCTATCTTCTGTCTAGATCGCCATCTAAGCTTCACACAGTGGAAGCGCACGGGTGGACAGAGCCATCTTTGTATCAGTTGTTTGGAGTTAAAGAATTTACTGATTCTCCTCTTATCTGTTGTGTACTCTCTATCTCTTTCTCAGATTCTGTTCGCTGCGCCGTGTAATATTTTACATGGTATCAGAGCCCAGGGGGCTCTAGAGATCGGAGAGCGTGCAAGAGGCAAAGGCTTCAACAGCAAAGAGAAACTATGTCGACTCTGGGAAGCGGTTCTGGCGCATCAGGAAGCGGTGCAAGAGGTGGTGCTGCTGTACCGGCTATTCAAACACTGAGGATTCGTCCACCAACCTTCAGCGAAGGCAAGTTAGATGGTACAAACTACACCTTGTGGAAGTTCAAAATTACAACTATCCTTGATTCTTATGAGCTTCTGGAGACTGTGTTGGGGACTGATGCAAAACCACAGCCTACCCCCGACCCATCAAATCCTAGTGTGATGTTCCTCCGAATGCAGATCTTCTACGAGCTTGGAAACGAAGGAATGCAGATGCATTGTGTGCCTTAGTTACAAGTTGTTCTGACAGTGTTTTGACTCTGATTCAGCATACAACCAAAGCGTCAGATGCTTGGAATGTACTAAGGAGTCAGTATGAAACACGAAACCAAACAAGGATTCAAAACTTGGAGAATCAACTAGCAGCGGAGAAGTTTGCTTAAGGAGAGACAGTTGAAGCATTCATCACTCGGATTAAGAATCTCCGCGACCAGATGGCTGGCGCTGGGATACAAAAGACTAGTGAAGAGCTAGCTCGGAGGTGTCTTCGGATTTGTCCACAAAAGTTTGATGGACTAGTAACTGCCCTTAATACTCAGGTGAGACCTCAAGCTTTGACTTTTGAGGAGTTTTGTGCATTATTAATGGAGGAGGAGTTGAGGCTGAAAGCCCGAGAAGGAAGCAACAATGGAGATGCTGCATTCTCTGCCAATGCAAAAGGCAAAGGTGTTTCCTCCACCAAAAATGATGGTGACAAAAAGAAGAAGGGCGGCAAGAAGAAGTTTCAAGGAGAGTGCTTCTACTGTAAGAAGAAAGGACATGCAATTGCAGATTGTCGTGTCAAGAAGGTAGATGAAAAGAATGGTACCCTTAAAAGTAAAGGGAAAGAGACAGCCAATACGGCTGAAGCAGAGTTGGAATTATTCATGGCGACCATTGAGGAAGTGTGCTCCTCGGCGCAAGAAGAATCTACCACTGACTCATGGGTGTTGGATAGTGGGGCCTCCCGTCACATGACCAACAAGAAAGGTCTATACAGTTCTATGCAGCCTCTACAAGAATCCATCACTGTGACAGTTGGAAATGATGCTAAATGCCCTGCTGCGGGCACAGGTACTATTTCTTTTGTTGCTGCAAATGGTGAAGTCAAATAGTTTTCAAATGTGTTGTATGTTCCCGAAATCAGGAGAAATCTCTTATCAATTGCTGCCATAACTAATCTTGGTCATGAAGTGAGGTTCAAGAAGACAGGTGCAAAAATTATTGATAGTGCTGGGTGGTCAGGGATAGAAGGCTCCAAGAAGAAATAGCGAGAGGTAAGATGAAGGTAGATGTAGTAGAGACCATGCCTATCAAGCGGGTACATGTCCAAACTAAGGCAAGCAAGGAAGCAATCAATGAGGCAAGTACATCATGGGCACCTAGAGATAAAGGGAAGAAGAGAAAGACTCAAACTAGGTCTAAAATTGATATCTCTGACTTCCCTTTAGGTTCTCGGACACAACCTTATGATCTGATAGCAGATGTGAGCTCTCAAGGGCCAAAAATTACTTGGCCACAACTACTTCATGCCTCTCTAAAGCTACGACGACAATGGTAAAAAATGGTAAGCACAAGGGCACAGCAAGCTAAAATGGTTAGTGCAATCAAGGCATATGGCCTCAAAGATATAATGCCTTTAGTGGAGGCTCAAATCAAAGGTCAATGAATTCAAAAAACATACATCGATAATGGAGCAGAGGTTTGTGTCATGACAGAAAAGCTTATGCATCAATTAGGCTTAGAAGTAATGGAATCCTCAACCTTTAGGGCAAAGATGGCCAACAATGACGTGGTCACGTGTGGGCGTAGTGAAAGCTTTGAGAGTTTTTGTTTTTTGAATCATTGCAACAATGGATGTTTATGTGATGCCAATAAAGGGAGAAGGATATCCCCTCATCCTAGGGAGACCTTGGCTTATGGGCATCGAAGCTAGGCACAATTGGGCAATAGGGAATCTGGAGTTGAGGCCACATAAGGTGGGTGGCCACGATCAAAAGGTGGTTTACAACTTCAAGAATGGGTGTCAAGAGAACCTTGTCTTATGGACATCGGAGCTAGGCAAGATTGAGCAACAGGGAATCTGGAGTTGAGGCCACGTAAGGTGGGTGGCCACAATCAAAAGGTGGTTTACAACTTGAAGAGTGGATGTCAAGAGAACCGTGAACTAGAAACGTTTGCCAATGAGTGGAGCTCAAGTGGATGTTCCTCATCAGTGGAAGAGGAAGAGAGTTCAAGTGGAGAGAGTGATAGCACTCTCAAAGTTATGGGCGTCACCTTAAAGGAACCTACCTCATCAGAAGATAACCCAAGAATCCAAGGAGAAGATGTGTGGGATGCTAGCCTAGAGAAGATGATATCCAAGGATATAAAGGATGAAGAAAGGGAGGGTTATGTGAATGTTCTCAAGAAGCATGCATCATTGTTCATTTTTTATTATACTCACATTACAGGTGTCACTGCAGTGAAGCATCACATCCAACTCAAAGAAGGAAGCAAACCTGTAGTATAAAGATTGAGAAGACTGGGAGTTGTGCAACAGGATGCACTGTTGATGGAGGTGAAGAGACTCTTGAATGCAAGATTCATATACCCAGTGGCAAATTCAGAATGGGTCTCCCTAGTAGCAGTGAGGCCAAAGAAAAATGGTAAGTGGCAAGTATGCATATATTACAAGCCAGTAAATGCTACAACAAAAAGGAACCACTTCCCTCTCCCATGTCAAGATGAAATCTTGAATGAAGTAGCGAGACATGAGCGGTATACATTTTGTGATGGCTACTCTGGCTACTTCCAAATTCGCATTGCAAAGGAGGATCAAAAGAAGACCATATTCATCACACCATGGGGTTGTTTTGCCTTTGAGGTCATGCCCTTTGGTCTCACAAATGCCCCAGAAACCTTTCAATGATTCATAAGTATGATCTTTCAACCTTACTTTGGTAAGTCCATAAGGGTTTTCATAGATGACTTTTGTACTTATAGCTCAAGGAACATACATCTACGCAAGGTTGATGAAGGATTTACTCACTTAGCTAGGTTGGGTGGACAACTAAATAAGGATAAATGTCACATTGGGAAAAGCAAGGTTACACTATTAGGGCATGTAGTGTCAATTGAAGGAATTGAGGTAGATCCAAAAAAGGTGGAAACATTGCTAGCTCTACCTTCCCCAACCTCCATCAAACAATTAGTCTCCTTCTTACAAAAGCTAAGATATTTGGGTAGATTTATACACTTACTCTCTCAGGCCATATATCCCCTGCAGCAAAAAACATGCCAAGAAACACTTGTATGGAGTGAACAAAGTGAAGGATATTTTAAGGAGATAAAGAAAATGTTGGGGTCACTTCCTATAATCCTCCAGCCTTGTTGGGAAGAAACATTCTTTGTAAACCCTAGCATGGGAGAAGAGGCCATTGGTGCTACTCTCTTACAAAAAGATCCAAAAACATCCTTCATGAAGCCTGTGTGTTTTGCCATCCGCCTCATGAAAGCCTCAGAGAAGGCTTACACTTCCATGGAACAGCTGGTGTTGGCCCTCATGTTTGCAATAACCAAATTTCAGCCATATTTGCTTCCAAAGAGGTTTGTGATCATCACTGTGGAGGATATGTTTCCCTATGCACTACAACATATGGAAATCTTTGACAAAATAGCAAAGTGGATGGTCCGACTTCAAGAGTTTGATTATACAGTGCAAGTTGAAAAAACAACTCAAGCATGCCTGGCTGATATTTTGACAAATAGGTGCTATGAGAAAAATCTCAAGGTGAAAAGAAAGGACCTTCCACCACCCCCATCCATAAAGACTCTTGTAAATGCTTATAGTCTCTACTTTGATGGTGCATACAAAAGAACTAAGGATAAGGCAGCCGCAGGCATTGTTGTTTTCTCTCCTTAAGGAGAGAAAATCTATGGTGAAGGAATTAACTTGGAAGGTGTCCACTCTAACAGTGCGGCAGAATATCAAGCTTTAATTCGTGGTCTTTGTTGGTGTCTTAGTAATTCAATTGAGAGGCTGAATGCTTTTGGAGACTCCATGCTATTGGTAAGGTAGATGCAAGGTACATGGGCATGAAAAAATACAAACCTCTCGAGTAAAATGAGAGAGGCCAAATCTCTTGAGAAGATTTAGGGAGGCACAAGTACATCATGTGCCAAGAGACCAGAACAAGGATGCCGACCGTCTAGCATCATCAAAGCTGAATGAGTCAATGGTGGGAGCAGTGGCTATCAAACCCCCACTTCAGCAAGGCAAGGAAGACTTAGAAGATATTCTACACCTCTTAGAGCAAGGAGAAGCTCCCAAACACCCTACTAAGGGAGAAAGACATTGGCTAGCTCGGAAGGCTACAAGATATCGCATGGTAAATGATAGTTTGTATTGTCTTGGTAAGGATGGTGTGCTTAGGAAAATGCCTTCAAAATGGAAAATTGAAGAAATCTTAAAAGCTTGCCATGATGATGTGTGTGGAGGCCACTTTGCACACGACATCACAAGTAGAAAGGTTCTACAAGCCAGCTTTACTTGGCCCAGTCTACACCAAGATGTCAAATATTGGTGTCAAACATGTGAAGAATGTTAGAAATCAGGACCACGACGACTCATTGCAGAACCCCAAACCCCAATCAAGGTCTATGGACCCTTTGAGAAGTGGGGAATTGATGCCATAGGGCCTCTACCACACACTCCATCAGGAAAAGAGTATATTATCATGGGGGTAGATTACATGACTAGATGGGCCGAGGCTATGCCAACTAGAAGAATCACTGCTAAGGAAGTGAGTAAATTCATCTTTGACCACATTTGTTGTAGGTTTGGTACCCCTCTTGAAATACTATCAGATAGAGGACCAGGGTTTAGAGCTAATGTGGTGGGTGAACTCATGCAAAAGCTAAATATTTAACGACGACACTCTGCCCCTTACTACCCTCAATGCAATGGATTGGTGGAAAAGATAAATGGAATGATTTGTAAAATTATATTTTCATGTAGCAAATGGTCAGGAGGCTATAATACCTATGAATGTCACATTTCCCATGATGGAGTTCATAAGAATATGTCAGTTGAATCAGTTAGGGTTGGAAGTTGATAGGGGACTAAAGTTGCAAATGCTACAACTAGATAGCTAGTAGACAATGGATTGTTATGAGAAACAAATTTTGAAAAGAAGAAAGAAGTGATTCACAGGTATTTTATGTCAAAGATTTAACTACTATAGGAGAGTATTCTTCACAAGCTTTTATCAAGTAGAAGGGGTCCAAGTGTATGCGACTATTGGCAGAGTATTTCAAGCTACTTTTGGTTAGTATATGAATCATAGTCTTTCATTGTATTGTTGTAGAAAAGAGTTTCATCTAAGCCATCATTTTAAACACAAAGTTTATAATCCGAGAAGAGTGGTTATAGTATATAGAGTTTATCAATGACCAATAGAGAATGTCTTTTGGATTATTTTGTTTATTCCATCTATCTTGTCTATTTTCTTTGAAATCTAGTGGTGGTTAGTGGCTTGACACATATACCCCACCTTGACAATAGCACATAATGCCTTACATAGTAGAGTAGAGAGAATAAAGAATAAGGCAAATTTTAGGAGATTCTCTAAGTAGTTAGATTCGCAAAAACACGCCAATAAGGGACTCTAAGATTTGCTACATGGCCTTTCCATTTGAGAGCTCATTTAAGAGCCCTTCATGATGCAATAGCTCAACATAGGGGTTTTGCAAGAACACCAATCACTAATCCAAACTTAGATGTAATATAATTAATACAATAAAATTTACAATCATGTCATACTAGACCACCATGCACATAGAGCCTCGGGTAAGTTACACATGAATATATGTGTACATCACATGGGTTCAAAAAAATGTATTTTTAAAATACCATTTTTATACACATTTTACATATAGAAGGGTGTTATATAAACTGATTATTTACAAATTGAATAGAAAAGGGTTATATTTTGTTCATAAAAAATTCATAGATAAGGATATTTATAAATAGGCCCTGGATGCACGTGATGTAGACAATGTATATATAGTAACTTCTCCGAGCATAGAGCTTATTGGTGAGGATGGTTGGGCTATGCTTTTCCCCATATGCCTTTTCTAGCCTAGTGGATTATTGGCATATGAAAAAATAATATACCAAAGGACATAAATAAGGATTGGTAGAGCCACGTCAATAATATACACTTTACAAAAAAGGGTAAATCTTTGATAATAAAACTAAATAATTTACAAATCATCCAAGTAGATAGACCAACCACAACGCTACCAAGTGATGCACTACTCAAGTCTCCATTTGGGCACTCACCACCTCCTTATTATGCTTCTATCCCATTAGAGAGAAAGTGGTCTCCTCCTTGATTCTCCTTTAGCCCTCCTTATCTAACCACTTTGGCTTTCCCTTGTCCTTCTTTAGTGCCTTGTATACATCAGACTACCTATGTGACATTTACAACCACATCTCCTTAAACATCCATGCGATAGAGAATCAATCTAAAGAATATGATTATTGAAACTGTGAATGCAAATAGCTAGCATGTACTCCTTGGAATTCTTTAGGAAATTTCTTCTAATGATCTAAGATGTTGTGCCAAAACACCTACTTGTACAACTCATGCATGCATGATATGAGCTATTTCTTCTATTTTATCATGAGAACAGTACAAGTATCCTCATTTAGCAAGTAAAAATAACCTAGTGTAAGAGTTCTAGCATTGGCTTGCTCAAACCTAGGAGTATGCCATCAATCATAAGTAGGATTACCCTATGGAGTAGGCATACCCCTAGGAGTGACACTTGCAGTTGTTCGAGCAAATCCACACATCTTAGGGGTGCTAGTCTCTATGGGTGTGGATAATGTGGCTTACCCCTAGCATACTCAATCGATGAAAAGGGGATCACAACATTTATGTCCGCACAACATCTATCGGAGCCACCCTCCTAAGCATGCCAACTAGAGTGAGGAGTACCAACAAGCTGAGGGATCATAGCATCCATATCTCCATAATATCCCTTGATGTAACTCATACCAAAGCAAGGACTGTGATTAGGATAAGGAGTACCTAGAACAAGGAGTAATATCATGTGTATCTCTATAACACCCCCATTGAAGCATGACCATCCTCCTCTACTTGTAGTAGCAAATTTCTCATGCTTGTGTCCCCCACTTGTAGTAAGTCCTCCTTAGCCTCCACTTCATTGTAGGCCTTGTTTCTCTACTCATTGCACATCATCCTCCTCCTCCATGCTAGGGACATTGCTTTCCCCATACACTGAAGCTATTTGGGGGGTGCTATAGGACAACATAAAACTAGTGAGTTCAAAGGTATTTAGAAAAGTACTATTACTTGATTTTGGCAAGATAAATATATCTTGCAAATAATTTGACTTTCTCTCAAAACCGATAAGCTCTAAGAATCTAGATAGCCCTCACCAAACAATGGCCATGCTCCTTCCAAGATAACTCTAAACCACTAAAAATCAAATATGATCATGAAAAAATTATGATAGTCCATTGAAATCACACTCTAGCACATCAAGGTACACACAAGAAACTCTTAACTCTTAACTATATAGTAAAAAAAGAGAAGTTTATCATATAGGTTATAGCATATCTAGCAAAAGTCTCAACTAGTAAAAAGTGGATGTTTTGCTAGATATGTTTGTGGTAAAATATTTACTAGATAGAAAAATCAATCTAGAAGATTACAATATAGCCATTTGCTTGAGTAGCAAAATTTTACAGATTGCTAATTAGCAATTTCCTACAATTTACTACTTTTTCAAATTACTATATAGTAACTTTATGACATAATTTTAATACTTAGTTAAAAAACTAGATAGATTTTACTACAAATATAAACTAACAAAAAAACCATTTTGCATTTATAATTAGTTATAACTCCATCTATCTAGTAAACTCCTCATTTCGAGTTCATGAATATAGCTAATTACCCATACAAATAATCATAGTCTAAAAGTAACAATAGAATCAAGTATACAAAATATGAATATTAGCAACTCAATGAAGAGCCTAAATGATGCAAACAAGTTTATAGTTCATAATTTAAAGTTTTCATAAGATGTTCTAATTTTGATATTTTAGTCTAATAGGAGTACATCATCAAGACACAGTGTATTGTTTGCACTTCCCATAACAACAAATTTTTTGGTATAAAGAAGCCATTCCACAATAAGCTTTTTAATTACAAAAGGATTTTGCTCTCTACAATCTCCTTCTAAGGTGGCATCTCTCTTTATAATGTTGAAAGATGATTTGAATGATACATATTGTTGAGATGTAGAGAGAGAAGATATATAGAGACGCGAGAAAGAGAGAGGGAAGAGACACACCATATACACTCCCAAAGACTATCTCATATTGATCACAATCTACATATATATAGGTGAGACCTAGTCTAGATAGGGTGAGTTATATATAGCTCCAACACCCCCACTCAAACAAAGGTCTCTAGCTATGGATGAAAAAACCCTTGGGGAGCACAAGAGAAAAACCTGAGCTCCTATGTACAAATGTACAAACATGCTCAAGAAGGATTATTGTGTGCATATAAAGTGAATTCGTGCATGTGAAGTGAAAGTAAATATCTGTGTACAAAGATGACCAAGAGATCTAAGGTGTATGTGTATATGTGAAGTGTATGGTGCCTACAAGGAGTATGTACAATGGCACTACAATGTCATAATAGATTAATTTCCAAAGATTGAAGTTGAGACAAGTCCAACAGTAGAGTGAAGCGGGCTTCATTGAGTCCTTTGGTGAATATATCTGCAGTAGTCATCTGATCAATTCGACAATGTTCAATCATGATCGTGCTTTTCTTTACTTCATACCGAACATAATGATAAGGCATTACAATATGCTTAGACTTGTTATGTTGAACATAGTCTTTAGCAAGACTAATAGCACTTTGGTTATCACATCGAAGTGGTGTGTTGGAGAGAGGAGGATGGCCAATAAATAGAACTTATCGAAGCCATTCTAACTCTCGAGCCGCTAAACATGCAGCTACATATTCAGCCTTTGTAGTAGTGGAAACAACAAAACAACGTTGTTTCTTGCTAGTCCAAGAAACAAGACAACCATTGATGAAGAAAGAATTTCCACTTGTAGAACACATAGATAAGTGAGAGCTTGCCCAATCTGCATCTGTATAACCCAAAATTTTAAGTGAATGTAGAGAATCACATTTTTGTTGGCATCGATAAACCAACCTAAAATCTTTAGTGCCTTTCAAATACTTCAAAACTTATTTAGCTACAGTCCAATGTTTAAGGCATGGAGAACTAACATGTTGTCCAAGAAAATTTGCAACAAAAAGAATGTCAGGGTGAGAATTTAAGCCAGCAAATTGAAGACATCCAACAAGATTATCATAAGGTTGATGTAATGCTAATTCTCCATCATTTTGCAGAAAGTGAGAGTGTTTGGAAGAGCTCACAAGACAAGGAGTACTAGCAGGATGTGCAGAACCCAAACAGAACTTCTGAATAATATCTTCAATGAACTTTGTTTGATGCATTAATACAACACCCTTTTCTCGATAGCATTGAATCTCAATACCAAAACATGAGGGTATATCTCCAAGATCGACCATGTCAAATGCAGAAGATAAAACCTTCTTTACTTGTTGAAGGAAGTTGAGATTGTTAGAAATAAGGATGGTATCATCCACATATAGATCAAGAATAAAAAAACTATCATTTTAGTGCTTGATATTTAAGTTAGGATCTTAAGAACAAGAGATAAAACCTTGGTTTGTAAGGAAGAGATCAATCTTTTGATACCAAGCTCGTGAAGATTGTTTGAGACCATAGAGTGCCTGATGAAGTCTGCAAGCAAGATTTTCCTTATGTTTGACCACAAATCCCTCTAGTTTCTCCATATTTATCTCTTCCTTTAAATCACCATTAAAAAAAGTAATTCTCATATTCATTTGGTGAACCTCCAAATCAAACTCAATAGCAAAAACTAACAAGACGCGAATACTGGTAATATGAACAACAGGTGAGAAAGTTTCTTGATAATCAACTCCTGCAATTTGTGAGAAACCTTTGGCAAGTAGCCTTACTTTGAATTTGTCAAATGTTCCATTTTCTTTTGTTTTAGTCTTATAAACCCACTTGCATTTAATAGCAATACGTCCAAGTAGTAACTCAATTAGAACCCATGTGCCTTTAGAGAGAAGAGATCCACACTCAGCTTCCATGGCGTCCTGCCATTGTTCCTTTTGTGGAGATGACATGGTATCACTATAAGAGACAGAGTCTTCACAAATATTGAGAGAATTCTAAAGAATTTCAACACTATAAATATGAAAAGTACCTTGCTCATTATCAATTGGAAGATCAACTCCAAGATCATCATCAGCAGCAATAATAAGATGTAGGTTGTGAATCCTGATTTGAAGAGTAAATATTATCCCACGAAGGAGGTTCATCATCATATGGAAAAGGAAAAGAAGTGAGTAAGGACTTTGTATCATCAACATCCTCTAGTGATCACATCCGCCCAGCATCCTCCTAAGACTATTTGCTACCCATAAGTTGCTTATTGACAATAGCATCAAAACTTATGATTACCTTCTTAGAAGATGAATCATAAAAATGGTATCCCTTAGAAAAAATTGAATATCCAATGAGAATAACTTTCAAACCATGAGGATCAAGTTTTCTACGAGTCTCTTTTGGGTACATGAATATAAGGAATGCATTCAAATTTTTGAAAATATGAAACTGAAGGAGTTTCAACTATCCAAGTAGTAATTGATATTTTACCAGAAGGAGCAGTTGTAGAAAGATGATTTTGCACAAATATTGTTGTTAAGACTACTTTAGCCTAGAAACATCGAGATAAGTCAAAATAAATGAGCATTCATCGCATGGCATTGAGGATAATCATGTTTTAATGTTCAACGATACCATTCTATTGAGGAGAGTATGGAACCATATATTCATGATGAATACCCTGATTATTACAATAATCATCAAAATGATTTGAAATGTATTCTCCACCATTATCAATGCAAAGTTTCTTGATATAACAACTAGTATGAAGTTCTGCATCTTTTTGATATTGCTTAAAAGATAACAAAGCTTTTGATTCGTGTTGCAAGAGAAAAAATAGCAGTGTATCTTGAGAAGTGATCAATAAAAGTCATGAAATACTGATATTGAGATTTTGATGGAGGAAAAGGTCCACAAATATTAGTGTGAATAAGATCAAGCAAATCTATGAAATGAGTTGTGGTAGAAATGGAAAAGGGTTTGCAAAAATACTTTCCAAGTGTACAATATTCACAAATATCCATATGAGGACAAGCTTTGAATTCCATACCTTGAACAAGGTCATGCTAAGAAAGATTGACAAGCTTAGAAAAATTAAAGTGAACAAAGCGATGATGGCATATTTTGTTGTTAAGATTGCGAGGATCTATAACAACATTTGCAATATCTTCATTTAAAGATAACTCAAAAAGATTATCGTTTCAAGGAGCAATAGCTATGGTTTGGCCATTTTTCTCAATGCAATACTTAGTATGGTCGAGTTTCCTTTTTTAGGCCTTTAGGGTAAGCATTTGGAAGCTCTTGTCCTCATGCATAAGGCATACTTCATAACCATGCAAGCACTATGGCACATAGACTCATACACACACACACACATATTAGGCCTTAATGTACATGCAATCATACGAATATATACATTTTTGTGGGAGCTTTCACTCAATTGCCAAGATCCATGGACGGCTTTTTGCTCAAGCATTTCAAGTCGAATGCTAATGGCTACCTCTCACATAGCCATACATGCTCTCAAGCCTATGAGTATAGTGAGCTTACCTCAATGCCCGATTGATTACCCTCCTCCCTCAAGTACATTAGTAGCTCCACAGTTTGAGATGCAAGCTCAAGAAAACTCAATCCTCCACCTTCAAGCTCCATGCTCCATAGCTGTACACACGAGACAAGAGAAGAGAAGAAGAGACTCCTCCACCACGGTCCCTCACCCTTACACACTCACATCCTCACACTCTCACATCCTCCACCTTCAAGCTTCATGCTCCATAGCCGTACACACGAGACAAGAGAAGAGAAGAAGAGAGGAGAAGATGAAGAGCTCCTCCACCACAGTCCCTCACCCTTACACACTCACATCCTCACACTCTCACACATCCTCTCTCAAGCACAAGCGCAAGCAAGCAAGCAAGCAAGAAGAAGAAGAAGAAGAAGAAGAAGAAGAAGAAGAAGAGAGCCACTTTTGCCACACACCATGGCTTCTATACATGTCCTTATCCCTTTGGGCATCCATCCCCTTTTTTTTCCATGATTGGCCATCTTGCCAAGGTCCTCTTTTCCTATTCCCTTCTATTTACATTATTCCTTCACCTATGCCCATCTACTCTTTACAACTTGCACAGGAGGGAGCCTAGCGCTCTTTTAAAAAAATTTGGGGGCGCCTTTATAATTTAAAATGTGCCTTTGTCTTTGCCTTAACTTTTAAGGTTGCCCTTGCTCTTTTGGCCTTTTCTCCTCTTATTCTTTTGTCAGGCCGCCTTTTTCCACTTTGCTTCGCATTTTTGAATTTTCTCAAATTTTCTTCGCTTCTTTTTTTCTCTACCTTACACTGGGGTTAACATTACCCTCCTCCTAGTTGAGTGCCAGTCCCATGGCACTTGCGGGACTCTATTGATGAGAGATGGGGTGATTGAAGGGTGGTCATGTGAGTTGATGATGGGGCTTTTGTGGGGATTGGACATGGGAGAGAAGCATGTCAAAATGGTTGAGGTTGTGGAGACCGAGGGTATATTGAGTGGGTGACGTGGGCCTCTGAAGTCGGTGATTAGGTGCAAATTGTCAAACTCACCTGAAAAATAAAAGAGAATGCACTACGTGGGGGGTGTGCCTACTTCACCGTGCAATGCATTATGTCCATGCCATTGGAACTGGGAGCTGGATCAAACGCAAGCCTAGGGTGTTGTCCCACACTTGAGGACCCAGTTTTTGCATTAGGAAAGTGTCGTGGGTGTAGCTTAGGGGGACAGGTCTAACCAATGTGCCCTAAGCATAAAGTGGGAAACAAAAGGGGCTAAGGGGTCATAGATGGAGCCAGCTGCCAACCAAGGCCACCACAGGGGCCTAACTTGAGGACCCCTAGGTGCATTGATTGTGGCACTCATCAAGTGAGGTGTACTTTCTTGCTTTCTACTTAATTGATTATCTTTTCTTTCCTTGCTCTTGTCTTTCCCCTTTTTTTTCTTCTCTTTTCTTTCTCTTTTTCTTTTTCTTACTTCCTTTTTCTTTTCTTTTTCATGTTTTTTTTTAAATGTACAGGAGAAGTTAGTCCTCAGGTTCCTAGTCATGAGAGGAGGAGGTTGGGGGCTTAAGATACTTCCTAAGGAAGTTCCTACTCTTCATATAGTCCTTTAGATTCATACATACATTTCATAGGGGTTGTTAACAAAAATGAATGAATACACCTAGTAAATAGGCTATCATTCATGTCCTCTAGTAGGGCCATGTAAAAGGATGGGAGGAGGGTGGCTCTCATCAAGAGCCTGGTCATCATGCAGCTCTCTGTGCCAATGTTCAAGTCAAAAAACAAGGAAAGTAGGCGATATTCATGAGAGGTAGGTTCTTACTTAAGCAAAACTCTAAGTAGCCTAAGGTAGTTATAGGTTGTAATGAAAACAAGGTCGAGGCAAGAAGAGAATTCACTAAGGAAATGGAGATGGAGGGCCCTAGGCCATTTTCGGAGAATGTAAGGGATTCATTTGGCTTAATAGCATTTACATTGTAGATTCTAGGGAAATCATAATAAGATCATGGATGCCGGAGTTAAATTCCACCCCTACCCTTCTTGGATATGGCATGTATATTGAGTCATTTCTCTCGTAGGGTAGGGTGCTACAAAATGGCATCCATGCATCCATGTTGCTATCCCAAATTCTCTACCTCCACTTTGGCTGTGACTCGTATCCCTTCACAATCTTGGGCACCTCCATAACTTTGTCTTCCCAATAGTTGTATGCCTGACTTTCCCACAATGTTGGATTCTTCTCTCTTTCTGCCCTAGGCCATTTTCGGAGAATGTAAGGGATTTATCTAGCTTAATAGCATTTACATTGTAGATTCTAGGGAAATCATAATAAGATCATGGATGCCGGAGTTAAATTCCACCCCTACCCTTCTTGGATATGGCATATATGTTGAGTCATTTCTCTCGTAGGGTAGGGTTCTACAAAATGGCATTCATGCATCCATGTTACTGTCCCAAATTCTCTACCTCCACTTTAGCTGTGACTCGTATCCCTTCACAATCTTGGGCACCTCCATAACTTTGTCTTCCCAATAGTTGTATGCTTCCCTTCCCCACAGTGTTGGATTCTTCTCTCTTTCTGCCCTAGGCCATTTTCGGAGAATTTAAGGGATTCGTCTGGCTTAATAGCATTTACATTGTAGATTCTAGGGAAATCATAATAAGATCATGGATGCCAGAGTCAAATTCCACCCCTACCCTTCTTGGATATGGCATGTATGTTAGTCATTTCTCTCGTAGGGTAGGGTGCTACAAAATGGCATCCATGCATCCATGTTGTTGTCCCAAATTCTCTACCTCCACTTTGGCTGTGACTCGTATCCCTTCACAATCTTGAGCACCTCCATAACTTTGTCTTCCCAATAGTTGTATGCCTCCCTTCCCCACAGTGTTGGATTCTTCTCTCTTTCTGCCCTAGGCCATTTTCGGAGAATGTAAGGGATTCGTCTGGCTTAATAGCATTTACATTGTAGATTCTAGGGAAACCATAATAAGATCATGGATGTCAGAGTTAAATTCCACCCCTACCCTTCTTGGATATGGCATGTATGTTGAGTCATTTCTCTCGTAGGGTAGGGTGCTACAAAATGGCATCCATGCATCCATGTTGCTGTCCCAAATTCTCTACCTCCACTTTGGCTGTGACTCATATCCCTTCACAATCTTGGGCACCTCCATAACTTTGTCTTCCCAATAGTTGTATGCCTCCCTTCCCCACAGTGTTGGATTCTTCTCTCTTTCTATGCTCCATTTTGCCCATGCTTATCACCTCCTCCACCACTTTAGGGGATAATACTCAGCTTAGTGTAGGTGGATATTGAAAAAGTAAATTCAAAGGGCTTGCACCTATTTTCCCACTGTTCCCACACTTTGAGTTCCATGTTCTAGTTGTGACAAAAAAGCATTCTTCTTTTGTGGGATGGGAGCTTCCGGGATTGCTAGGGGTTGTGCCCTTAGCCTTCTTTGTGCTTGCTCCAATATCTTCTTTTTATTTTTCCAAACTTCTACTTTTCTTTATGTAGTTGTATCCTCTGGTGGCTCTTCCTACTAAGCTTCTAGTCTGGGAGAGGGTGTTTGGGGAGCTTGTTCTTCGTCTCGTTGCCCCACCTTGAAGTCTTGACCCACTTCAGGAAGTGGTCTCTATTGTTCTTCTTCTCTCACTGGCTCTTGTGATCACTATTCCTCCGTGTACCTTAGCAATTCCATCTCTTGAACTATTAGTCCTGCCCTTAGCAGGTACTCCCTTTGCTCTTGTTAGCTTAGGCTAGTTTCTACTTCATGCACTTGGACACATAAGCCATGCCTTATGGCTATGCATGCAATCTCCAACTTCTTCTTTAAGATTTCAATGACCTCCTCCTCTTCTAGATGTGTGACATCTAAAATGGTGCTAAGGAAGGCACATCGATGAGTGAAAATGAGCGACCAAGTACATGATGCTACATGAAGTCAAGTGGGGTAACACCTGCAAATATCTTTTTTTTGTCTTTCTAACACTTACCCGTGCAGGAGTTGGGTTGATTAATAGAAATCCCAAGTGGTACCATGGATGTTCAACATGTGGTTGTGATATTTTAGTTTTGAGACACACGCCTCATGCAAAAAGAGAAGAAAATGTGTTCTCGCTTCCGATTTTGAGTCCCCGAGTGGAATTTTACGTGGCAAGGGGCATGTTTGCCATCTAGTAATTAAGGGGAAGCAAGGGGCAACTTGGAAAAATAGGGGAAAAAGCAAAAACGTGAGGAGTTTTTTAAAAAATAAGAGAAGAGAAGTGTTTGACACAACACAACAAGCATGAGAGAGAGAAAGAGAGAGAGAGAGAGAGAGAGAGAGAGGGAGGGAGAAGAAGAATCTTGCAGGCTGAAGAAGGGAGAAATCTAAAGCCCAAAAGAAAAAGAACAAATTGTCAAAAGAAAGAGACCGTGAAGCTGAAGTTATTGGAGCTAAGAAGCAGAATGGCAGGGCTATTGAAGTCAATGGGCTGATGCGAGTTCTTAGTTTTCAGATGATGGTAATAAGAGTTTTCTTTTTGTCTTGTTTTCTTCTACTGCTTTGTGGAAAGAGAGTTTGCATATCAATTCTGATGTGAGTAAAAGATAGAATAGGGTTGTTCTTCATCATGTTGAGAATGATGTATGTTAGTTATTGTGTAAGGCTTCCCATCAGCAGAGAAGAATGGAAGTAAAGGATCTCTACATCTGAAACTGGGTATATGGGCGGGAACATGTGTTATGGACAGATGTTGAATACATGGGTTCGAGTTAGAGGAAAATTGAAAAGATTTGTAGCCAAGAAAAGAATGGATCAGAGTTCATAAAGTTCGAAGCTCCTACAACTCTTCATCAATGCAAGTTATGCTGAGATGTATCTGCTGCTATGCTAAAATGACAATCTGAAGTCAAAGAATGTGTCTTCCCCTTTGCAAGTTTGTGCCTTTGAAACAGAGTAGTTGTGTTTGCTGTATAGAGCATGTAGGAATTTAGGATTGTAGACTGTGCAGAGCTATTTCAGGGTAGCACATCAAGGAATTTGACTCTGAGTTGTTCTGGAGAGATATAGATTCGAAAGATATCTACAACTTTCCTTTTTGAAGCTTGGTGATCCGATATCTGGTTAGAAAGCTATGAATTGTTATGTGTAATCCTCTATGAGGCCATTTCTGTGCTCTATGAGAAAACAGGTGAATTCAGCAACATCTACGTCACCAACTTGGTTTCCCTTTAAATTCATCATGATTTTCCATTGTATCAATGCAAACTCTGTTTGATGCAGTAATGGAGTGTCTACAATAGTGAAATGCTTATAGCCATTGAATTGGCATGAAAATTTGATCTGACATAACAAACATTTGCATTTTGCTACCTTTAGAAAAGATAACTTCGTTCATAAACGACCGTATAAAGCTTTGGTTACCTGTGTATTTGGATTGTATTTATGTGTGCTCTAAGAAAAGAAGAATAGAAAGGATCTGCAACAACTGGTTTTACATTGATTGAGGCAACCATGCTTTCTAGGCCTGTTTGATGCGTGGGGTTGCCATCCCTAAAAAATAGGAGTTGTGTGAATCTGAAAGCTCATGTTATCAAAGTCTTAGCCATGGTTGTTTTAATGTCAGATTCTCTCTAAAAATTGTAAAATATGAGCTTGAAGGTTTGAACCATTTAAGTGTTGAGTTGAAGTCTCAGTGAGGAGTGAGTGATCAGGAATTTTTTATCATGTGTTCAGTGGTGTTGTTTCGTGGGTTTTGTTGAGGGAAGATCCTCGGTCTTTATCCTGTGGTGTTCTCTTGGGGGTTGTTACCCAATTCACCTACCATGAATTGGTGCCCCGACTCAGGAGCTCCCGTTGTCATGCCACAAGTGCACACTGTGAAAAAATCTAGAGTGCATCATCATCCGACTTTCTTATTAATATAGAGAGTCAATGTGATCTAAGTCATTAGTACTAGTATGAGTGGCATGAATGGTCCAAAAATACTAGATTTTTGGACTATTTTAGCCTATTTTTTATCTTATTTATTGTAAAAATCTAAAAAAGTTAAAAAAGCTTCTAGATTAGGATGGCACGCAAAAAGCGAGTTTCTTTTTCAGCCAATTATTGGATTTTTCATTAAAAAGATATATTGGCAAAATTCGGTGCATCATGATCAGTGTTGACAGGTTGAAAACTACACTTTGAATGCTGGAAGAAGAAGAAGAAGCAATCTGGGAGATCCTCGAGCAGGTGTCCTGCACTTTTACCCCCCTTCCGAAGTCAACGGAGCCATTAGATTTGGATTCCAAGAAACAGACAGGGAGGTGTTATTTGATCCATGTTTTTGATCTATGAAGGAGCTCCAGGAGATCTAATTCCTGGAGAGTGCTTCTAAGTAGAGCCAGACAAGGGATTCCAGGTTTTGTTCATACATATTGATTCCATTCATTGTGCTTTGTCTTTATCGTTTTTACCTCTTGTCTATTCTTTTTCTTCTCTTCCATCTTCTATCTCTACTTCCTTCTACCTCTGATCCCCGGTGGATACGACCTTTCGACAAAAACCCCTCTGACATTGGATGTCTTGATGCTATGCAAACACAGTGTGAAAAAGTAAGGAATGCATCATCATCCGACTTTCCTATTGATCAAGAGAGTCAATGTGATGTGAGTCATTAGTACTAGTGTGAGTGGCATGGATTATCCAAAAATACTAAATTTTTGGAAAATTTTAGCCTATTATTTATCGTAAATATCCAAAAAATCTAAGAAACCTTTTAGATTAGGATGGCATGCAAAAACTAAGTGGCTTTTTCAGCCAGTTATTGGATTTTTCATTAAAAAAGAAAAATGGGCAAAATGAGTGCGTCGCGATCGCTGTTGACAGGCTAAAAACTACACTTTGAACTGGAAGAAGAAGAAGTGATTTGGGGGATCCCTGAGCAGGTACCCTGTAGTTTTACCCCCCTTCCAAAGCCAACAGAGCCATTAGATTTGGGTTCTGAGTAGTAGAGAAGGAGCTGTTATTTTGATGTACGTTTTTTGTTCTACGAAGAAGCTCCAGGAGATCTAACGATTGGAGATTGTTTCTGAGTAGTGCAAGACAAAAGAATTCAGGTTCTGTCAATACATATTGATTCAATTCATTATGCTTTGTCTTTGTTGTGTTTACCTCTTGTCTATTATTTTTCTTCTCTTCCATCTCCTATCTCTACTTCCTTCTACCTCTGATCCCTAGTGGATATGACGTTTCGACAAAAACTCCTTCGACATTGGTGAACCCGAGGTGAAAGGTCGTTAGAAGAAGGAAAGACAAGACGGAAGAACCTTTGAACACAATCTCCAGTGATGCTTTGCAACAGTTGGTGCAAAATATGAATATGCTTATGCAAGTACAACAACAACAACAGGTGATACAAGCTTCCACTCAAATAGAAAGTGTTGTGATGAATGCTTTGCAAGCAGTTGAGCATGAGGTGAAGTTATTCAATGGTAGGAATGTATCTGCATATGTACATACCTATGCTCAAAAGATGGAATTCTTTGGAGTGGCTCAACTCGAATGGAGTCGGTATTTTGTCTGTGTTATTGTACATGAACTAAAAGCACAGATTACTGAATTATACATGCAAGATGCTGATTGGGTAGCTTTCAAGAACACACTCATGGAAAAAATTTACATTGAACATACTAGTTTGATTATGCACAAGACTTTTCAGGAGTGGGTTTTACAACCCAATAAGGGTCTTGTGACAATTGTTAAGAGAATTTGAAAGTCGATTTGAGTAGTTGGAGCTTGCAGAACAGCAACCTCTTGCAAGTCATAAAATTGAATTGTTTCTAAAAGCAGTTGATCCTGAGCTTCAAGGGAAGCTTGATAATTTGCTAGAGGATCAGACTATAGAGACACGTTTGAAAACAGCGTGGATACATGTCAAGGAAGCTGTAATTGCACTTGTGGAAAGCATAGAAGAAGAGAAAGATTGCATGTCTCTAGTTTGCCCACTATTACGGGCAAGACAGTTGATGTATCCAATAAGCCACCCACTTCTGTGGGCAACCCTATGGTTGTACCTGCTATTGTTCCCTCTATTAGGAAAGATGTCTTAGATGAATTGGTCAAAGACATGCGGGATCTTCAATTGAAGGTTGCAAAATTGGATGAAAACGGACAAGAGGAAAGGGGACGGGCAGCAGCCCCTAAGCCAGGAAAAAGATGTATGTGGTGTGACAGTTTGAAGCATGAGAGAAAGGATTGTGCTGCTTATCAAGAGGCCTTGGCATGACAGCTCATCTTTTGGAAAAATGGCAAGATCCATGCACAAGAAATGGGATTGCCTCTTGCTTTGAATTTTGGAAAGGGAGGTATGCAGAATTTGTTGGAAGATTTGGCTGTGTGAAATGCTTATGCGGTGGTACATGCTTCTACTTTTGGTCTACAGTTGGGATAGAATGCATAGCCAAGTGATGGTTGGTCCAAAGGCTGAAATATGGACACATGCTTTACATGCAACTGAAAAGAGAAAGGTTACTGATTGTGAAATGTGTCATGCAGGGCAAGACATTCGTGACATAACTGGTTGGGCATCACCGGTAGATGCATATTCGGTGTATGCATATTTAGCAAGGGTACAAAACACAGATGTACTTGTGGAAGAAAAACAAAAGAGAGACAAAGATAATGCAGGGACATCTAAAAGAATGAAAAGAAGAAGTGTGGATCAGCCTAAAGCTACAAATCAGCCACCTCCCAAGCATGTTATGGAAGAAGTTTTGCAGAAGCAAAAACAAGATAGCAAGCAAGAGAGCAAGCAGCCAGGATATAAGTTGTAGTCTGATATTGAGACAACCATGAATGCCTTGGAAGATCCTTACGTGAAGATTCAGCCATTGCACCTATAGATTTTCTTAAAGCATCTAAAGACGTTTGTGAAGATAATGTTTTACTTGATGTAGGGACTCAAACGGAGATTGGTGACTTGTTAGATGTACATGATTTGCAAGATGATAAAGTTATCATTTCTGAAACAGTTCATGAGCACAAGGATATGCATTTACAAGATTTTAGATATAATGCTTTACAGGTAAAAAAAACATTTCGGATTCTTTGTCAAAGGCCTTGATTGACAATTCTAAGATGCTTCAAGATATGGATTGTTTCACTATTTTCAGTGATGGTGAGAATGTGTTGAATGCAAGTGAGACTCAGTTTATATTGGATGAGGAGTAAAAAGGTTATCAGAAGCAAATTCCCATGTGATGGACTTTGAAAGATCATGCATGTTGCTATGTATTTGTTGATGAGTGCATTGATAGCATGTATATGGAGATTCAACAACCTCTAGTGTATGATATCCACCCAAGCCATTATGACCCTAGAGGGGGTACTAGGTATGGCTCAAGAGTTGTACAAATACCGAATATTTTGATCTATGATCCAGGGGGATGCTTTCTTATATGCATGATAAGCGATAAGTTAATATTATGGGTGTTTGACCCGAGTGGTGCATCAATGGCACATACCGAAGGATGTGCAGGTTCAGAGGGGGTGGATGTCGTGCCACTACACATGTACAGTGTGAAAAACTCTAGAGTGCATCATCATATGACTTTCTTATTGATGTAGAGAGTCAATGTGATCTAAGTCATTAGTACTAGTGTGAGTGGCATGAATGGTCCAAAAATACTAGATTTTTGGACTATTTTAGCCTATTTTTTATATTATTTATTGTTAAAAACTGAAAATTTTAGAAAAGATTCTAGATTAGGATGGCATGTTAAAAGCAAGTTGCTTTTTCAACCAATTATTGGATTTTTCTTAAAAAAGGCATATTAGTGAAATCGAGCGCATCGCGATCGCTTTTGACAAGCTGAAAACTGCACTTTGAACTAGAAGAAGAAGAAGAAGCGATCTGGGAGATCCCTGAGCAGGTGTCCTAAAGTTTTACCCCCCTTCTGAAGCCCACAAAGCCATCAAATTTGGGTTCCAAGCAACAAAGAGAGAGAGAGAGATGTTATTTTGATCCACATTTTTTGTCTACGTAGGAGCTCCAGGAGATCTAATGCCTGGAGAGTGCTTCTAAGTAGAGCCAAACAAGGGATTCCAGGTTTTGTTAATACATATTGATTCCATTCATTGTTGTCTTTATCATGTTTACCTCTTGTCTATTCTTTTTCTTCTCTTCCATCTCCTATCTCTACTTCCTTCTACCTCTAATCCCTGGTGGATACGACCTTTCGACAAAAACCCCTCCAACATTGGATGTCATGATGCTATGTGGACACAATGTGAAAAAGCAAGGAATGCATCATCATCCGACTTTCCTATTGATCAAGAGAGTCAATGTGATATGAGTCATTAGTACTAATGTGAGTGGCATGGATTATCCAAAAATACTAGATTTTTGGAAAATTTTAGAATACTATTTATTGTAAATATCCAAAAAATCTAAGAAAGCTTCTAGATTAGGATGGCATGTAAAAAGCAAGTGGCTTTTTTAGCCAGTTATTGGATTTTTCATTAAAAAATACAAATGGGTGAAATCGAGTGCATCGCGATCATTGTTGACAGGCTAAAAACTACACTTTGAACTGGAAGAAGAAGAAGTGATCTGGGGGATCCCTGAGCAAGTACCCTACAGTTTTACCCCCTTCCAAAGCCAACAGAGCCATTAGATTTGGGTTCCGAGTAGTAGAGAAGGAGCTATTTTTTTAATGCATGTTTTTGTTCTACGAAGAAGCTCCAGGAGATCTAATGATTGGAGATTGTTTTTGAGTAGTGCCAAACAAAAGAATTCAGGTTCTGTCAATACATATTGATTCAATTCATTATGCTTTGTCTTTTTCGTGTTTACCTCTTGTCTATTCTTTTTCTTCTCTTCCATCTCCTATCTCTACTTCCTTCTACCTCTGATCCCCAGTGGATACGACCTTTCGACAAAAACCCCTTCGACATTGGTGAACTCGAGGTGAAAGGTCATCAAAAGAAGGAAAGACAAGATGGGAGAACCTTTGAATACAATCTCCAGTGATGTTTTGCAATAGTTTGTGCAAAATATGAATATGCTTATGCAAGTACAACAACAACAACAACAGGTGATACAAGCTTCCACTCAAACAGAAACTGTTGCGATGAATGCTTTGCAAGCTATTGAGCGTGAGGTGAAGTTATTCAATGGTAGGAATGTATCTACATATGTACATACCTATGCTCAAAAGATGGAACTCTTTGGAGTGGCTCAACTTGAATGGAGTCGGTATTTTGTATGTGTTACTATACATGAACTGAAAGCGCAGATTATTGAATTATACATGCAAGATGGTGATTGGATAGCTTTCAAGAAGACACTCAGGGAAGAATTTTACATTGAACATACCATTTTGATTATGTGCAAGACTTTTCAGGAGTGGGTTTTACAACCCAATAAGGGTCTTGTGGCTACACAATTGTTAAGAGAATTTGAAAGTTGATTTGAGTAGTTGAAGCTTGCAGAATAGAAACCTCTTGCAAGTCATAAAATTGAATTGTTTCTATAGGCAGCTGATCTCCTGAGCTTCAAGGGAAGCTTGATAATTTACTGGAGGATCAGACTATAGAGAGAGGTTTGAAAACAGAGTGGAGACATGTCAAGGAAGCTGTAATTGCACTTGTGAAAAAGCATAGAAAAAGAGAAAGATTACATGTCTCTAGTTTGCCCACTGTTACGGGCAAGATAGTTGATGTATCCAATAAGCCACCCACTTCTGTGGGTAACCCTATGGCTGTAGCTGCTATTGTTCCCTCAGCTAGGGAAGATGTCTTAGATGAATTGGTCAAAGGAATGTGGGATCTTCAATTGAAGGTTGCAAAATTGGATGAAAACGGACAAGAGGAAAGGGGACGGGCAGCAGCCCCTAAGCCAGTAAAAAGATGTATGTGGTGTGACAGTTTGTAGCATGAGAGAAAGGATTGTGCTACCTACCAAGAGGCCTTTGCATGATAGCTCATCTTTTGGAAAGATGGCAAGATCCATGCACAAGAAATGGTATTGCCTCTTGCTTTGAATTTTGGAATGTATGGCCAAGTGATGGTTGGTCCAAAGGCTAAAATATGGACACATGCTTTACATGGAGTTGAAAAGAGAAAGGTTACAACACCAGATTGGGGAATATGGAAATTTTCCATAAGTTTGGGACACGTGGTCAAATCTTTGGATTTGTCATAACTTGAACACTATAACTCCAAATCGAGCGCTCTATAGCTCAATAGATTCCATTTTTCAAGCGCTTTCAATGATAGGTCACATCATATGGTTTTGAGAAACTTATAGGCATGTTATCCGAGTGCTACCTTTTTAGTATTCAAAAAATGGGAATTGGGAGATTTCCAAACTCACTAATATTCTGTTTTACTGATTGTGAAATGTCTCATGCAGGGCAAGGCATTCGTGACATAACTGGTTGGGAATCACCGGTAGATGCATATTCAATGTATGCATATGTAGCAAAGGTAGAAAACATGGATGTACTTGTGGAAGAAAAACAAAAGAGAGACGAAGATAATGCAAGGACATCTAAAAGAATGACAAGAAGAAGTGTGGATCAACCTAAAGCTACAAATCAGCCACCTCCCAAGCATGTTATGAAAGAAGTTTTGCAGGAGCAGAAACAGGATAGCAAGCAAGAGGGCAAGCAACCAGGATATAAGTTGCAGTCTGATATTGAGACAACCACGAATGCCTTGGAAGATCCTATACTTGAAGATTCATCCATTGCACCTATAGATTTTCTTAAAGCATCTGAAGAGGTTTTTGAAGATACTTTTTTACTTGATGCAGGGACTCAAACGGAGATTAGTGACTTGTTAGATGCACATGATTTGCAGGATGATAAAGTTATCATTTCTGAAACAATTCATGAGCTCGAGGATATGCATTTACAAGATGTTAGATATAATGCTTTACAACTGAAAAACGTTTCGGATGCTTTTTCAAAGGCCTTGATTGACAATCTTAAGATGCTTCAAGATATGGATTGTTTCACTATTTTTGGTGATGGTGAGAATGTGTTGAATGCAAGTAAGACTTAGTTTATGTTAGATGAGGAGAAAAAAGGTCATCAGAAGTAAATTCCCATGTGATGGACTTTGAAAGAGCAGGCATGTTGCTATGTATTTGTTGATGGGTGCATTGATAGCATGTATATGGAGATTCAACAACCTCTAGTGTATGATATGCATCCAAGGCCTTATGACCCTAGAGGAGGTACAAGGTATGGCTCAAGAGTTGTACCAATGTCGAGTATTTTGATCTACGATCCAGGGGGATGCTTTCTTATATGCATGATAAGTGACAAGTTGACATTATGGGTGTTTGACCCGAGTGGTGCATCAGTGGCACATATGGGAGGATGTGCAGGTTCAAAGGGGGTGGATGTCGTGCCACTACGCGCGTATAGCATGAAAAACTCTAGAGTGCATCATCATCTGACTTTCTTATTGATATAGAGAGTCAATGTGATCTGAGTCATTAGTACTAGTGTGATTGGCATGAATGGTCCAAAAATACTAGATTTTTGGGCTATTTTAGCCTATTTTTTATATTATTTATTGTAAAAATCTTAAAAAGTTAGAAAATCTTCTAGATTAGGATGGCATGCAAAAAGTAAGTTTCTTTTTCAACTAGTTATTGGATTTTTCATTTAAAAAACATATTGGCAAAATCGCGCACGTTGTGATCGGTGTTGACAGGCTGAAAACTACACTTTGAACTAGAAGAAGAAGAAGAAGAAGAAGAAGCGATCTGGGAGATCCCTGAGTAGGTGTCTCGAAGTTTTACCCCCCTTCTGAAGCCAACGGAGCCATCAGTTTTGGGTTACAATCAGCAGAGAGAGGGAGGGTTATTTTGATCCACGTTTTTGCTCTATGAAGGAGCTCCATGAGATCTAATGCTTGGAGAGTGCTTCTTCTGAGTAGAGCCAGACAAGGGATTCTAGGTTTTGTTAATACATATTGATTCCATTCATTGTGCTTTGTCTTTATTGTGTTTACCTCTTGTCTTTTCCTCTTGTCTATTCTTTTTCTTCTCTTCCATCTCCTATCTCTACTTCCTTCTACCTCTAATCCTCAATGGATACGACCTTTCGACAAAAACCCCTCTGACACCGTGTTGAAGATCTCTTGCTGATCTTATCACTTGGGAAGTGTATGGTTTGGAAACCAACCTATACACAAACTCAAGCATGGCGGCTTTTGGATATGAACCCTTCTTTGGTACTGAAAATGAGGATGCTAATCAATTTATCAAGAGATTGGAGTGGATGGCTTACCAAGATTGAAGGGACACTGATGCAGATAAGCTTCGAATGATCAGCATGTTGATTGAAGGTTCTGAAAGATTATGGTGGAACTCATTGAATGAAGAGATAAGGGAAAATTGGAATGAAGTCAAAAATGAGTTCCTTACAAGGTTTGCAACTAAGCAAACTCCTGAGAGTTTATGGAAACCTTTGGAAAGGATGTTTCAGGGAGAAAATGAGGAAGTGTCTAAATTTGCTGCGAGATTTGAAGCAAAATGGATAGAAATTGCAGAGAGTATGGAGCAACCTCCCATGATGTTCTTGAAAAAGGACAAATTTGTTTCATTACTCAGGCCTACAATTAGAGAGAAGATTCTGATCAAAAACCCTGATACATATGAAGATACAATCAAAATAGCCCAAGAAAAGTAAAGGAAAATACAATTGAGGTCAAGAGATATTGTTGTACATGCATTTTTATGGCCTAATCAAGTTGAAATTGTTGTAGGAAATGCAGGATAGCAAGCTGTGAATCTTCATGGGGAATTTGAAAGAGCAGAGAATGGAACTCAACAAGGCCATAGAAAAGCTTATGATGATGTAATTAATAAACTGCAAAAAGAGTTGGCAAATCTGACTTTGAATATGAGCCTTTTGCAAGCAAGGCAGCCTCAAATGCAACCTAGATTTAGAGTACCTCCAAGAAATAGATGGGAAAACTTTGAATGCTTTAATTGCAAGGAGAGAGGTCATATTGCTCCTGATTTCCCTTATTCAAGAAGAATATGAGGGGAGATCTATCCCATGCAACAAGGGAATGCTAGGCAAGATGCTAGACCTCAACAGGAACAAAGGCCACTTGAACCAGCTAGGCAACAGTTGGAAAGAAGACCTAATGAAGGCGCATCAGGTATGAATTTTTATCAAAACCATCATGTCTAATGATGGGAAAAATGTAGATGTTTTTGCTAACAAGAGAGTCAGAGAGAGGGATACTGAAATTGAAACTCAAAGTGCAGCAAGGATTAAAAAGGGAAAACTGGTTGCAGAAAATCCAAAAACCAGCAACACGAAAGCTAGACAACGAAGGAAGATTCAAATGGGAGACTTTGCTTTGGGAGTCAATCAAGTTCCTTACAACCTGCTTGAGGATTTAAAAGGCAAGAAGGTTGATGTTACATATGGTCAGCTACTGCAGATGAACTCATCTCTGAGGAGGAAATGGCATGGTTTAGTTAGCATCAAGAAAGGAAAAACCCAAACTGGGCATGTTGGAGTGGTATACCTATCAGATGTGAAAGACATTATACTTGTCATGGATGCATGGATACATGTAAGGAAAATTGATTAAGTTTATGTTTATAGTGGTGTGAAAGTTTGTGTAATCACTAAAGAAGCAATGTTATAAATGCATCTTAAAATGATAGGGAAGTCATTGTTTAAGGTTAAAATGGCAAATAGCTCGAAAGTGAAATGTTTGGGAGTCATTGAGAACTTGGAGATCAACATTGCAGGCCAAAGACCATGTTTGGATATCCATGTTATGCCTACAAAACTTGGGGCGTATCCTCTCATTTTGGGACGACCGTGGTTGATTGGTATGAGATCCAGACAAGACTAGTATAGAGGTCAATTGGAACTCTATCTAGAAAAGCCAGTTCATAAGAGGGTGATCTTTGACATGAAAACAGGGTCTGTCATTCAAAATGGACATGAAAGTGATGTTGGAGGTGATGAAAGTAGTGATTCAGAAAATTCCAGTCTTCATGAGGAAGATAGACAATGGGAAGCTAGGCTACTCTCTACGGATGTTGACCTCTTCGGGTTATCAATCCAAGGTTCAAAAAGAGAGGAAAAGTTGGTAATTATTACTGCACGAAGTACACACTTCATGCAAGAAACATGTGATCAGCAACCTGAAATGAATGTTTGACTGCCTAAGCTTATGAATATGCTAGGAAATGACTTGACTAATGATGAAAGAGATGAATATTTAGCCATTTTTCAAAAATACCAGAATTGTTTGCTACAGAATATCACCAATTGAGGGGTACTAACAACATTACACACCATATCAAATTGAAAGTAGGGTGTAAACTAGTGGCTCAAAAACTTAGGAGACTTGGTACAATTCAGGAAAATGTACTTAAAGCTAAAATTCAGAAGTTGCTTGATGCTGAATTTATCTATCTTGTTGATGATGCAGAGTGGGTGTCTCCTGTTGTAATTAGGCCAAAGAAGAATGGAAAGTGTAGAGTGTAGAGTATGTGTTGATTTCAAGCCTCTTAATGCAGCTACTAAGAGGTACTACTATCGTCTTCCATTTTAGGATGAGATCTTGGATCAAGTGGCTGGTCATGAATTTTATAGTGTGTGCGATGGATACTTTGGATATTTCAAAAATCAAAATCGTGGAAGAAGATTAGAAGAAAACAACATTCATTACCCCCCATAGGGATGCTTCTATTATTGAATGATGCCTTTTGGTCTAATGAATGCATTCACCAGCTTTTCGAGATGGGTTAGTTGGGTATTTTCCCCTTTCATTGGGAAATCTTTGCGGGTATTTATGGATGACTTTTGTGTGTACAGCTCAAGGGCATTACACTCTAAAAAACTTGATGAAGTTTTTTGCAGACTTGATGAGTATGGTGGTCAATTGAACCCTAATAAATGTAAGATAGCAAGAACTAGAGTGATACTCTTGGGTCATGAAGTGTCTACTAATGGTATTTCACCTAAGCCTAGTAAAGTTGAGGCTTTACTTCTTATGGATTCTCCAAAAACTGTAAAAGAATTGATGAGTTTTGTTCAAACTTTAAGGTATCTATCAAGGTCATTCCATATGCTGGCTAAATATGTATATCCTTTACAGAAAGCAACTCAAAGGGATCCTTTAATTTGGATGCAAGTGGAAGAGAATGCATTCTTGAATATTAAAGAAAAGTTAAGCACTTTGCCAGTTCTTATGCCTCCAAGCTGGGATGAACCTTTCTTCATTAGTATCAGTGTTGGGAAAAATGCAGTGGGAGCCATTTTAATGCAGAAGGGAAAAGGGATGTCTTATATGAGGCCAGTGTTTTATATAAGTAGATCCATTGGAGTGGCTGAAAAAGCTTGGATGGAAGAAGAATTATTGCTATGGGGGCTGGTATATGCAGTTAAAATATGGAAATCATACTTGATTCAAAAACCATTTGTAGTACTTACTAGTTCCTAGTTGCTTCCATAGGTTTTGCGATCTGTTGAAAATGCTCCAAGAGTTACTAAGTGGCTATTGGCTTTGCAAGAATTTGAATTTACATGTTTGAAGGAGGATACTGTAAGAGCTAGCTTGGTTGATATTTTGACTTATAAAGAACCTGTTGAAAGTGTAGCTGTTATAAGACGGAAACTAATTCCGCATCCACAAATTCATGAGGAGATGAAGGATAAAGATGCTACCTTGTTTTTTTATGGTAGTTACAAAAGAGTGCTGAAAAAGGGAGGATTGGGTTTTGTCATTATGGATGTTGAAAATCAAGAATTATTTTTTGGAAGTCAAGAAAGTAAAGAGATACAAAGTAACAATGAAGCTAAATATGTGAGTTTACATGATGGCCTAAAACTGTGTATGTAGCTGGGATACATGAAGATAGTTGCAAAAGGCGACGCTATGTTGGTGGTCAAACAGGTTCAAAATGTTTTGAAGGGCTGGCTATTTAAGATAAAAGGCCTCATGAGGCAACTGCAAAAATTTGAAATTTTGCATATTGGCAGGGAGAACAATCGTAGAGCTCATGAATTGGCTGAAAATGTTCTTTCCTAGTATATTGCTTCCATGAGGGTCGATAATCCTAAATATGAGGATAGGGAAAGCCTTAACCTGGTCGAAGAGTTTCTAAAAACTAGGGATCTAAAGTCATTGGCTGATAAATACAAAAGGTATGCCATTCTCAAAAAGGACGGGGCATATATGCTCATAAATGATCAGTTGTACATGAAGGGGATTAATAATGTACTAAGAAAGGTACTGGATAGTTCTGAGATTCCTGCTTGTTTATCTTCCTGTCATGAGGAAACATGTGGTGGTCATTTTGGTTTTGAGCTTACCAGAAGGAAAATTCTGCTAGTAGGACTTACTTGGCCTAGTCTAAGTGTTGATATTGCTCATTGGAGTAAAAGTTGTCATGATTGCCAGTCATATGCAAAAAGGGTACTAATTCCAAAACCTACTAAAGCCATTGTTGCCTATGGATTGTTTGAGAAGTGGGGTTATTGGACCTTTTCCTAGTACAAAAATAGGAAATTATTACATCATTACTGCAGTTGATTATATGACCAAATGGCCTGAAGCTAAGGCTACAAGGAATTGAAATAAAGAGGATGTAACTCAGTTTCTCATGGAGGACATATGCTGCAAATTTGGAATACCACTAGAAACAGTGATAAATCAAGGTCCTGGATTCAAAAATAAGCTATTGAGAGAATTAATAAGGAAACTAGACTTGAAACACATATTTGCTACTCCTTGTTACCCTCGTGCAATGGACTGGTGGAAGCATTCAATGGAATGTTACAGAAGATTCTCTTTAAGCTGGTGGAAGATCATCCTAAAGATTGGGACAATTATCTATATCAAGCTTTGTGGGCTTGTACAATAATGTAGAAGAAAAGTACAGGATTCATCCCTTTTCAGTTAGTATATGGTCAAGATGCTTTATTACCTATGAATGTCATGTTCCCTAAGATGGAGTTTGTAAGAAAGCATCAATTAGATCAAATAGAATTGAGAGTTAACAGAGAACTAAAATTGCATACCCTACAGTTGGATAGGCAATAAGCAATGAATTGCTATGAAAAATAGTTTGTGAAGAGAAGGAAATAGTTTAATACACAGTTGAAGAAGAAGAATCTTGCAGAGGGAATGCTGGTTATGAGATATAACAATAGCTTGGACTCCACTTTTCAAGCCAAGTTTCGAGTTAGTTTGGAATGACCTTTCCTCATCGAGTAAAAGTTTAAAAATGTCACTTACTTGCTACAAGATTTAGATGGGACTGTTCACAACAGTAGAATCAATGGGTTCCATCTAAAGAAATATATTTGCAAAATCTTGTAAATAAAGAGGATGTAGGTAATGTACATACTATACATAAAGTAGGTTGCTTCTAGTTTATTGTTTGGGACAAATTCCATTTTCCAAAATCTGGTGTTGATAAATGGTTGTAAATGATGGACAGCATATTAAAAGTGTCCTTTGACACCTACTAAAGGTCTCTATCAAGTTTGGTGTTGATCTGAGCAAGAATGTGAAAGTTATGGTCTCTAGAAGGTCGATATCTGAAGTGGACTGCATGCAAGAATTTAGGACTGCAAACTGTACAAAGCTGTTTCAGGGTAGCATATCAAAGAATTTGACTCTGAGTTGCTTCTAAAGAATTATAGTTTGAAAAGAGAGCTACAACTTTCCTTTTGAAGCTTGGCGATCCGAGATCTTATTAGAAAGTTATGAATTGTTCTGTGTAATGCTCTATGAGGCAATTTTGTGCTCTATGAGGAAACAGGTGAATTTGGCAGCATCTACGTCACCAACTTGCTTTCCCATGAAAGTCATCATGATTTTTCATTGTTATATCAGTGCAAAATGTGTTTTGATGCAGTAATGGAATGTCTACAACAATGAAATGCTTGTAGTCGTTGAATTGGCATGAAAATTTTCCATATAAAGCTTTGGTTACCTGTGTATTTGGATTGTATTTATGTGTGCTCTGAGAAAAGAAGAATAGAAAGGATCTACAATTCGTTTTACACTGATTGAGGCAACCACGCTTTCTGGGGTAGTTTGCTGCTTGGGATTTCCATCCCTAAAAAATAGGAGTTGTGTGAATCTGAAAGCTCGTGTTGTCAAAGTCTTAGCCATGGTTGTTTCAGTGAGCAGATTCTCTCTAAAAGTGGTAAAATCTGAGCTTGAAGGTTTGAACTGTTTAAGTGTTGAGTTGAAGTCTCGATGAGGAGTGAGTGATCAGGAATTTTTTATCATGTGTTCAGTGGTGTTGTTTCGTGGGTTTTGTTGAGGGAAGATCCTCGGTCTTTATTCTATGGTGTTGTCTTGGGGGTTGTTAGAGGCCGACTACCTATTTCACCTACCAATGTTGCTAGGCTTCCATGCTCATCTGTACGGCCTCTGTCCTACTCTCTACTAACACTCTATTGCCTTCAACATGGGCTAGATGGCTTGTGAGCTCTTTCACTCTTCCCTCACTTTTGGTCACCCATTTCTCTTCTTTTGGCTTCATTTTCTCTCGGCTTTCATTTTGCCTTTGTGCTAGGGTCACCATCCTTGTCTCCTGCTCTTTCCACCTCTAGACTGCTTCTTCTTTCTCCAAGTTCTTAATTTCCCTTTATAGCCTTCCTTTCTCTTCCAGCTCCATTAGTAGCCTATGCTCCATTACCTCCATGTCTCTGTGATGCTCTTCCTCTTTTTGAGCTTTTTTTACGTCCTTTGCTTCAAGTTTGTCTGTTGTCTCTTCTATCCTCTTCAAATGTTCCCTCAATTCTTCATGTTGTACGAGGATGAGCTTGTACTCCCTTTGCAAGCCTATTAGTTCCTATCGTTCTTCTTCGAGCCTTCCTTGCCAATTTTCTTCTTTCTTTTCCTTGGCTTTGAGCTCTTCCTTTAGCTCATAGATTTCCTTTTGGTATCCTACTACTTAGTGAGTCCTTTCCAACTGGAAGGCTGCCAATGCTTATCATTCGGGTATAGGTATCTTCTTCTCTGCCTTCATCGCTCTATCGACATGTGTGAGAAGCTCTTTTGGCATACTTGTAGTAGTCCATGGACAGAGGTGGTGCTGTAGGTATGGTCATTGTCAATGCCTCTATCCTCTGCTTCTTGGGGTCTTGCCTAGATTCTGCATCTACAGCTATCGATCTCTTTGTTCCAACCGTCGAAGCTCCTCCACTTGAATCCAAGGCTATTTCTTGCACCTTATTCACTAGGTATTGCACCCACGCTATGAGGTTGCTTGCATCCACTATACTAGTGATGGCTTGGGTGGTTGTGGTAGTTACAGGTTGGGCCACAAGAGTAGGCAGGATTGGATTTAGCAAGCTCTTACCTTTGACTTCTTCCATCAATGGTGGTTCAATTTTTGGTACTTTGGTGCTGGTGCTTGGGCCTTCTTCCCTTAGTGGACTCATATCAACTTAACTCCTCCTCCTTGGAAGGGTGCTCCACCGACATACGGATGGCTTCTCTTGAGCCAAATCTTCCTCTTCCTTCTTGTGCAGATCTTCTGCCTCTGCTTTTACTTTCCTCCTTCTCTCTTCTTTAGACCTCCTTGACTCTACCTGCACTCTCTACAATTTTTCTTCCTTGGTCATTCTCTCCCTAGTTTCTTGTTGCTACTTTGAGGAGTCTTCTTCTTTGGCTTCATAGGCCCTCCTTTGCTAGATGGTATCTTCACTTCTCTAGCCTCACTCTGTGTCCTCTCACTTGATTTCTCTTGCTCCTAGGGTGGTGATCTTTCAGGTGTCTCCTCCACTTCCTCTTCACCTTCTGCGTCTCCCATAGACTCTTGGATTATAGCAGTCAACACCCGCCAAACCCTATAATCAATGCTTGATGATGATTTCTTCCTTGCCATCCCCGTTGTGGAAGCTAGAAAGTGTCCATTGATCTTGTCCCTATGGATAGTGCCTTTGCCAAAGCTTCCATGGTTTTTTACACATAGCCATTCCAATTCACTTCATCTAGGGACTTGACTGTAAGGCTCTCTAGCAATGATCCTCCAATTTTGCTCATTAAGGAATTGTATCTTTAACTAGAGAATAGTGAATGGATCGTCTTTGCTTGCAACCTGACTTTTAGGTCTAGAATATTAGCTAGGTTGGTGCCATCATTGGTGTGGACCAAGGCTTTGTTCATCTCTAGCATGCTACAGATGTCCCTCTTAGGTCGCCTCTCAACCTTGTTGACCAGGCCCAACGCTCTTTTCACCATTGCTAGGCTCAATTCCACCTCGACTTTGCAGGGTTCTTCTCCTTATCACATTGTTATAGTGTGGTGGTTCCTATTAGCGTTGAAGGTCCATAAGAACCCCGCACACTTGTTGTAGCCAACAACTCTTATCCAACCTTCTCCACGTACTTTCTCATGTTGCATTAGTGGACAAGTTGCTTCACGATCGGTTCTTTCATGACCATGTCATCCAAGTTCATGATGTTCCTAAACTTGAATTGTTTGAAGGCCCTTATCTCAGCCACCACTATTAGACAGTACTTTGCATGTTCTTCTTCTGTGATGAATGGAAGCTTGCCTTTGTCCTAGTCTACCATCATAGGTTCCTGTCACAATACCACAACTTACCATTAGTTTTCTTGAGATAACTCTTACAAGACAATATGCAAATAATGAATGTAAGCTATGGAAAGGCAAAGTGCTTAAGTATAAAATAAAGACTCTTGCTTCAAGCAGTCCAAACAATCCAAAAAATTTAAGACAATTTTCCTCAACTATAAGTTGATTAGACATTGGTTGAGGTTTAAAAATGGTTTCTTTCTCCCGTCTTACTTCTCTCCCCCCCCCCCTCGCCGAGAATGATGTGAATCCTTCCTAGGATTGGAGAATGAAGGGTTAAGGGCATTAAGCGCAGGCTTGTCATGCTTCACTTTTGCATTATCCAGGCATAGAAAGTGTGGGTTATACTCCAACTGAGCATGATCATCCATGTTGTGAGGTCTAATACCTATGTGTGTAATGTAGGTCAAAACATCTGTTGGGAAGTCACTGGAGTTGATCCACAGGGGATTCACTAGTACTAATAAGGAGACGTCACTTGCATGCAAGAAATATATGAAAATACCCCTTATCTACCCCCTATTCATGGGACCTCACCTTATAAAATATACCTTCCTTCCCTTAAATAACCCCCCTCCCTTACACTCACATGGTACCATACAGTAAACCCTAGTGGACCCCCCGGGAGTTGATCTTGTTGTTGGCAATGTGTAACTCTTCCTCGATAAGGACTCAATCTAAATAGGGGTGGGCCATGTTATGATCTTCTAAGGGTCCCTTTTGTGAGTGATGGTCAATATTTTAAAGGAAATACGAGCTGCATAAGTAGGGTCGTACTCAAAGGTTTCAGCGGCATGTCTCTGCTTAGTATGATCATGATCGAGCAGCCCTCTTGTTCCCATTGAAGTACCATTTACGTAGAAAGGAGGAGATTGTGAGACGGCTAGCATTTTAAGTTCTTCTAGCTATTGGTTTATGGCAAAGAGACTTTGCTCTTACTGTAGGAGGTGATTAGTCTTCATTTGTGAGCATGAACTCGAATTTTTTCCATGTACATGGCATCGTGAGTACATCATTTTGCTAAAGGCTCATCTAGGAGGCCTAGATCCACAACCGTTCGTAGCTTTTAGCAAGCATTGTGAAGGTAACATCCAAGCATCTAGGGCATGTGTCCAAGTCGCCCCCCATGTTCACATCTAGATTAGAGACTAGCGTAAGAATAGATTTCTGCTCATAAGAGGGTTTAAGACTTGTAGGAGGTTGTGGAGTTTGACTGGGCTAGATAGCTTAGCGAGTGGTGTATGCGGCTTTAGTTAATCCTTAGGATGCCGGCTAGCCACTTGTGTGAGAGGGTTTGGTTTGGGACTCAAGGATTGTGCTACTTGTTGGTCATGAAGCCGTTGGGGCACTAGCAACATAAGGTTGGGTCGGTTTAGGGATAACCGGTTTTGGTTTTGGTTAGTAGACCTATTGAGATTTGACGGTTTGGTTTGTGACTCAAGCAATTTAGTAGTTTTAGATGGCTTACTAGTCTTTGGAGATGGGCTAATAGGCGATGGTGGCTGAAGAGCATGTGTGCTACTCTTGGTCTTAGGCACCCAAATACAATTATTGCCCTCATAGTAGCCTTGTGCATGCAATAGGGCCATAGGTATTCATCATGGCTTGACTATTTGTCGAGTTCTAGAACCCCAACTATGTCTCCTACACCTAGGACATGATGGTCGGAAGTTATGGGTCCATGTGGTTATGCTCTCAGGTGGCAGTGCTTGGCATTTAGGTACCCATTTCAGTTGTTGTTCGATGGTCTTGGTTGTGTTTCCCTTAGGTTGCGCGATCGGTAGGGCGGGACAAGTCATGACCCCCCTCCTTAGACTTTGTGTTAGGTACTACTATCGGTGGCGCTATGGGCTTGGATGGAGCCATGCTACTCTTGCTAAAAGTCATTACTATCCTCACAATGCCAATGGTGAGGTGAATGCACTATGAGTCTTAGTCGACATTGCAATATGCTCGCCTCTTGAAAGTGCATCCTAGTAGCAATTCCTTACCTAAGGCCATGGAGTTAGTAGGTAGCACATAGAAAATCATGGGTAGGCTTTCAATCTTAATAGAGACCACTATTTTTCATTTTCCTAGTAAAGGGTAGGATTGTCCCCCAAACGGGATCAGCTTAGTATTTGTGGGCTACATCTAGAGCTGACCAATGAGAGTCTAATGCTCATGATGTAAGGATATTAAAGTTAGATTCCTCATCAATGAGAACATCAAAAGTGCTTGTCTTCTGAGTAGTGACTGTGATTTGTAGATAAGTAGGTTCTACTACCTCCTCCTTCATATCCTCAATTTTCATGGTGATGGTGGCCACTCTCACATTGACACAGTGTCGTGACACTGCACATCCACCATTGCAAACCCGAGAGCGGAGTTTTTGCCAAGAATTTGAACTCATTAGTTAGCCTCATTAGGAATTTTTTTCCCATTGTGTGTGTCTTTTTGTTTTTCGTTCAGTTTGAACTATTAGTTTGAAAATTTGATTGCTTGGTTTCATCCAAAAAAATTTGTATTCACTGATAAAGAAGTACTCATGCCGCACAAATAACCCACATGTATGTTTGTGTGTGTGGTAGCTCATATGAATGCTTGCTTATGTGTCTACATTGTTTATTTATCTAGAAACTTCTAAAATTATGACAGCGTAGAGCTCAAAGCTCTTATGTAGGTTTGAGTGCACCATTTTGACAAGTCATGGCACTAAAGAGTAATTTGCATTGTTGATGTTGAGGCTTTCAAACTGACATAGTGTTATCATGTTGATGAAAGGCATGCTTTTGCTCATAGACTCAATGTTTATTATTGTGATTGTGATGCATTATGGTGGAGACTAGTCGCATGTATTGCAGGACTAAATCGCCCAAAAGTTACACTGATCTACAGCTATGTAAGCGCATGTGTGTTGATCATGAAGATGAGAGAAATAGACGTGACTTTGTCAAGTTGATAATCCATACTTGACACTATTGATTTGAGGCCTGAAGACAGGGCGATGAAGACTGTTCAAGAATGTTTCCATGATGATAGAAGAGCTACCACTGCATGGGTAAGAAAAGCATTTAGTATGCTGATTTGATTGAGGAAAAAGATAAATAAACATGATGGAATGTTGTCATGATAATGAAATTTTAACTGAAAACAGATTTGAATTAACTGTGTCAACAAAGATTTCATGATGAAGAAAGAAAAGAACCACTTGTAAAGTCACTATACCTACCAACTATGATATTTCTTATGCTATGTTGAATTTGTATATGAAGAGTTGGAGTGACTAATGCTAATCTTAGAGAGGTCTTTCCAATCAAGATAGATTGCTTCGAATTGGAACTTGTATATTTTCATTGAGATAGTATGTTCTATCATTAAAGAGTTTGGACTTTTTATGCATTGTCAAAGTATGGGTTCAGGGATGCAAAGTGTATGTTCATGCTTTGATTTGATTGAGCTTTGGTTTTGTAATTTGGCTTTGGATTTGTACTTGGAATAGAACTGCAATATACTAGACCTTTGTCATCAAATCTGTTGTCTTGAATGGATCTTGATCTTGCTTCCATCTTGCATAACTCTTGCACATATTCTGTGTGACATTTGGTGAACCCGATGTGAAAGTGTTGCTTCTGTTCATCGAGATGGGAGACCCTTTGAATAATCTAGGTTCATCATCGATTGTTTCTTCCTTTTCGACGATGAGATGAAGACTTACAAACTCTTTCTTCAGTCATTATGATGCAAAATCAGTAGATGCAAAATCAACAGTTGCATCACAGTAGTAGTTGGATCAACAATGAATGTTGCATCAAGAATAGGATCCTATGCTTGGTGTGACTAAGGCGATCAAGGCTCTGGCTAGTGAGTGAAAATTATTTCATAGCCAGAATGTTTCAGCCTACATTAAGGCCTTTGAAATCTAGATGTACTTCTTTGGATTTCTGACCAACTAGATCAACTATTTCTTATAGCTTGTCACTCTTCCTTTGCGGGTTGGAGTGGCAGATCTGTTTATATAGGACTCTAACTAGAATGCTTTCAAGAAAGAGCTCAAAGACAAATATTTTTTGGAGGATTACAGTATTGCTATGTGAAATACATTCAGAGATTGGATTTATCATCCCAACAAATGACTTTTTGCCTCTGAATTATTGCGGGAGTTTGAAGAGCGATACAACCAATTGGATGCACTAGAGGAAAGAGCTCTGAACTCAAAGAAAGTGGAGTTTCTCTTACAAGTAGCTGATCCTGTAGTTCAAGATGAGTTGGGAGAGCTGCTAGAGGACCGTACGCGGCCTATGGGATTGAAGACGGATTGGCATGACATTGTCAATGCAGTTTCTACATTAACAAAGAGGAAGAGATGGAAGGCTCACTTGCAGAACGGGATGCAGTCACCACCAGAGATGTCTTCTCCTACCACGACTTCTCCTACTTCTCCTATTGCACCATCCACTACTTCTCTTATTTCTCAACCTATGCCTATGCCTACTCCTACTGTTGCGGCTGTCAGACCAACTATAAAACTAACTCTCAAAGATATGGTGGAGGAGATATCAAAGAACTTAAAAGACCTACAAATCAAGATGACTAGGATGGAGTAGCAACCGCTTAGTCCAGCTCCGGTTTCAGCCCCAACTTCTTCTACTCCTGCAAATTCTTACAGGAGTGATTGTGTTCGTCTTTGCATATGGTGTGATAGTCCAGATCATGAGTGAAAGGATTGTCGATATTTTGAAGAGGCGAGAAAGCTGAAGTTGGTAGTTTAGAAAGACAAGATGATATGTTTTGGAGATACAAAGCAGCCAATCAAACCAAATTTTGGTAAGGGTGGTATGAAGAAATTGTTAGAGAAGACTCTTTTGTTCTCTTCTTATGTGATGCGAGAGGTGGCAAAAGAAGCTGCTGCCTATGGCCTTCAATTAGAGCACAAGGACAAATCTCCTTTATGGTCCTATGCACTGCATGTAGAGAAAAAGGGAAAAACTTCAACATCCAAACTTTCAGTCATAGATGATGAGATCAGGAAAGGGACTGGATGGGATGATCGAGTTGACATATTTTCTATCTATGCCTATATGGCAAAATCTCAGGTATTCGAAGTGCTTGTTGAGGAGAAGAGGAAAAGAGATGATGATCAACCTGAAGATTTGAAGAGGGTGACTAGGAGGAGTGATCCAATTTCTCAACCTTCTTCTTCAGGACCAGAGTAGAGAATGGCTGATGTTCAAAAGCGGAAATTATAGGAAGATCAGAAAGCCCTAAAGACAAAGGATCTGAAACTGAAAAAGCAACATGGATTCAAGTTGCTTTTCGAAATTGAGATGACTATGGACTTGAAGAAGGTGCTTGAGGTTTAGATTCTTAACTGCAAAATTGAATTCACTCTTGGAGAAGTCTTAGAAATTTTCAAAAGAGAATTTCATGATGTTATCATTGACATCATTAAAAGAGAATGACAGATTATTGAAGAACCAACACATGATATGATCCATCAAGAGGCTTTAGTAGTTGCTGAGGCTATTATCTATGGCTCGTAGATTGAGGAGATTGATTCTGATGAGGAGATTACTAAGGAGTCTAGTGATGGAGCTTTATGTATGCAGTCTGAGAAGACTCTTTAGCCTTTACTTCAACCCATACACTATGTGGAGAGTGATGACACACCTAGATTGGTGCCTTGTAGCCATTTTTCTCGCAGTCATTAGGCTCGTGTGACTACGGAGGTAGTAGTCAAGCTTGGTGAGGTGGTGATGCCTTGTGTTGCTCTTTTGGATCATAGCCCTGAGATTAATGTCATAGTGCGTGGATTTTATGATATCGGTAGATGGCTAGTTGATGTGAATCATAGTTGGCACATGCATACAGCCAACAACACTGCAGGAGATTTGTATGCTACTTGTTCGAACTTGAAGATTTCTATTGGAGATGTGGATGAGACTTATCTATTCTTTGTGCAGAACTCTTGTTTCTATCCTATTATTTTGGGGCATTGATTCATTGTTGAGTCTTGGATGGAGACTAAGGTTTTGGATGATGGGTTTGCCTATGTGCGGATCCAAAGCAAGGATGGAAAGAGGGTTGTCCAGTTCATGATAGTCTGTGTCAACCATCAGCAGAATAAGGATTCTTTGAGGGATTCCCCTCTTCAAGCAGGGGAGCCATATTTTTGTTAGTACCACTAACTTGCGAGACAACAATGGTATGAGACAGGGAAATCTCTCACCTCTTGGTAGTGGGGTAGTTTTTCCTCCGGAGTTTATGGTGTGTCTGATGCTGTTGCTGAAAGTAATTTGTGTTTTCAGCATATTACAGACATGCCTAGAGCTGCCAGGCAGTACTTGAAGAGAAAAGAAAAAGAATTGAAGCTTACATGTCTTATACAAGATGAAGACAGGGTAGATGGTCTCTATGACAATGGGCTATCATGCTCAAATACTATGGAGGATCTTTTAGCGTTGCTGAAAACTAAAAATCAAGAGCTATCATATGTCTTACAGGTTCATTCTCTAGTGATGTATTATGAAATTGTTGATTTCATGCTACAAGAAAAGTTGGGTGTTGAGAATTCTCACCAAAAAGTGTTCTTTGCTAAAATATTTCAACAAAAAGATTTACAAGGTGTTGATTTACAATAGCAAATAGGATTTATAGGTGAAGTAAGCTATGACCTTAATGTTGGGTTGTTCATATGCAGTCTGAAAAAGATATGGCTTATTTTTGTTAATCAAAAGAGTTGGGTGCTATTTATACATAGCAAAATTTGTGTTTACTAGGGTATTTAGAGCAAGGGCTAAAATTTGCATGTTCTAGCAAAGAAGCCAAAGTACATACAAAATATAAGACAATTGACAAGAAGGTCAGACCCATTGCAGGACTGCTACCTTTGGACAGTGATGAGATGATTAAGAGAGCAGTTATACAGTCTCTTTTATGAGATCCTGTAGGTAATGGACACAGGTTTTCAACCAAGACACTGAAAGAGATGAAGATTGGGTCTAAAGATTTTTTACTTCCAGCAGAGGTGAGATGTTTTGAGGAGATGTTGAGTAGACATGGGAGAGCCTTTTCTTTTTTCCCGCATGAGATAGGACATGTTGATTCTAGGGTTGTGACACCTATGGTTATTTTCACCATTCTGCATGTCCCTTGGAATCTATAGCCTATTCTTGTGCCTAGGGCTCACTTGCCCAAATTGGTGGAGCTTTTGAATGAGCGGATCAGGATGGGGATTCTAGAACCATCTTCAGCTCCGTATTCTAATAGATGGTTCACAGTTCCCAAGAAGAATGGACACTCAAATTCATATAGGACTTATAGTCGGTGAACAAAGTCACTATATGGAATGTTGGTGCACTACCTATTGTGGATGAGTTTGTAGAGGCTTTTGTTGGATGTGCTATCTATTCACTTGGAAATCTTTATTCCGACTATGACAATTTTTTCTTGGGATACGAGACACAGCCGAAGAGATTGTTGAGAGCTGCTCTGACTCTTTGGAAAGCAAATTATGAGTGTGGGAGACCTATTGTACTCACTATTGATACTAGTCCTATTGGCATTGGATGGGCTATCGGCCAAGACGATGTAGATGGGAATAGGTATGCCATTCGGTTTGGGGTGAAATTCCTAAATGAGCAACAGTGCAAGTACACAAATTAAGAGGGAGCTCTTGGGAGTTTTCATAGCTCTCAAGAATGATAAAGAGTACTTCATTGGCATTGCTGTGGTGGTCGAGACTGATTGCTTGCCTCTTCTAGGTATGATCAGGAGTTGTTCTACTCCAAACATTGACATGCTTAGGTGGATTGGGTACATAAAATCCATGAATCCTAAGTTCAAGCACATTGCAGGTAAAGGCAATCCAGTGGCTGATATGCTTTCAGGAGTGAGGTATGATGATACGAATTCTTCTTGCACTGATGATGTTGATGATGGGGCTGATCTTTCAGCCATGCATGCTTATTATACTTGTCATGTAACTGCTTTGGAGAGATTTGATGAGTATTTGTATACATGAGAGTATTTGCATATTGGTCATTATTTGAGTATCATGTCTAGACTGGATGGATGGACTAATGCGAACTTCAAAAAAATCAGGAGGAAAGCCTCAGGAAAGTTACTGTATGTATATATATCCTCTACATCACACATTCAAGGCCTATTTGTAAATATCCTTATCTGTGAATTTTTCATGAATAAAAATAACCATTTTCTATTCAATCTGTAAATAACCCCTTTATATTACACCCTTTTGTATGTAAAAAATGTATACAATTGGTAATTTAAAAATACCTTATTTTCAACCCACGTGATGCACACATATATTCATGAGTAACTTACCCGAGAGGAAATCTTATGGTTTCTTTTTGCAGAGTGGGGTGCTTTTTGGAAGCATCCACGGAAGCGAGGAGGACAGCCATTGAGAATTGTATGTGACAGAGCTTCACATGTGCAAATCATGAGAGAGTTTCATGACAGTTTGGGTAGGACATAAAGCTGTTTGGGTGACCTATGAGAAGATTAGAGAGCGCTACTAGTGGAGAGGCATATACAGAGATATCTCACAGTTTGTTGAGACATGCATTGATGGTCAGTTGTTTTCTTCATAGTGAGGCATAGAGACAAGCTTCACCCTACATGCCCACTATGTATTCACTACAAGTGGGTTCTTGATTTGATTACTATGCCTCTTGGATTATGGCAAATGCATTACATTGTTTTGGCATGAGAGGATCTCACAAATCAGGTGGAAGGAAGAGCATTGAGGACAAAGACTACTTCAGTGGTCTGTAAGTTTTTGTTGGATGATGTTATTTGCAGATATGGTTGCATTGGAAAAATTACAGCAAATAGAGGTGAGTTGGATGTTGATGAGGGTAGGGAGTTTTTCTCTCGCCTTGGCATTAAACTTGCTTTGACTTCACCATATAATCCAGAAGGCAACTGAAAGAGTGAGAGAGGCCATCTGCTGATTGTAAAAGTCTTGGACAAAGCATGTAGTGGATGGGTCAAGGAGTTGCCTAGATTGTTGCCTTACGCCTTATGGGTTAATTACACTACCCATAGTGTGGCCATAGGTTATATGCCAACTAAATTGATGTATGGACAAAAACCAGTCATGCCTACAGAGACTTGCCCACTCACTTGGAGTGCTTCACCTAGCAGCAAGATGAGATGAACAGAGAGGATCTTTTGGCTCTTCATATTCGTCAGTTGGAGAGGAAATCTATGGATATTGAGAGAGCTATCTAGAATATCAAAGAGGCTAGAATTTGCAACAAAGATCGATTTGATAGCAGACATAGATTGACACCTAAAGAGATTGAGAAGGGAGATTGGGTGTTGGTCTATGACAGCAGTCTAGACAACCAGCGTAGTACTATCCTCAAGGTTTCAAGACGATGGTTTGGGCCTTATTTGGTGTAGCATGTCCATGATAATGCTATGCATTCCTTAGCAGATCTTGATGGTACAGCCTTGCGGATACCGATTGCAGGAAAGACAATCAAACTGTTCAAGAGGAGAGATGATGCAACCTATGCAGTAGTTGAGGAGTTGGATGATGAGTTTTATGATGGACTTGAGGCAAGAGATGATGTAGATGAGGATGTGGATATTGCAGATGATTTTTCAAAAGATGAAGATATCGCATTGACCATCGAGCTTGATGGTGATGAGGATGGATAGCTATGGCCCATCCAGGGGATGTGCAAGTTAAGAGGGGGCGAATGTCGTGACATTTCGCATCCACCTTTGCAAACTTGAGGGCAGAATTTTTCATCAGGAATTTAAACGCATTAATCAGTGTGTCATTAGGAATCTATTTTCCATCATGTGTGTCTTTTCATTTGCCATTCAATTTGAACTATTACCTTGAAATTTTGATTGCTTGGTTCCATCCTAAAAATTTTATATTCGCTGAGAAATACTCAGGCAACGCAAATAACCCGTGTGTATGTATGTGTGTGTGGTAGCTCATGTGAATGCTTGCTTATGTGTCTACATTGTTTATTTTATCCTAAAAATTCTAAAATGATTACAAAGGTTTTTAGTGTATGGAGTTTAATGTCAAGACAAAAACGAGAATGCCGGATTTATATGAGATTCTTACGACCATATGATTACTATCTAATCTAAAGTCAAGAGGGCAAGACATGAAGAGCAGTTGCTAAAACTGAAGCAACATCTTGGAATAATGAGTCTATCAAAAACCTAGGGACAAAAGATGCATATGATTACATTCGATTAAACCCAAAGCTTTCCATGAAAAAGGGTGTAAATGGTGACTAAATAAATTTGGTTCCCTTCTTGAAAGTGTGAACACGGACTGTTTTTTCTGCCATCATCATTATAGCTTTTAAGCTTTGAAGATTATGGAAAAGCAAAGCTAGTGATAACTATGAAAAATACATGATCTGTGATGATTTGGAGGAGGAGAAGAAAGCCTTCTATTGCTTATGACATAAGACACTAATATCGCTTAGCATATCGGAGGATGGCTATCGCGATTGTGTCTGAGTAGTACGCACAAGAAGAAGGCGAGCTCAAATCTAGTTTATGTGGAGATGTAGAGAGAAGATGTCACTATGTAGAGTTCAGTGAATGTAGTGGAAGTAAACGTGAAGGCAGCCATGAGGACTGTCTACAACACTGCGAACCTGAGGGCGGAGTTTTTCGCCAGGAATTTGAACTCATTAGTCAGTGTCATTAGGAATTTGTTTTCTGTTGTGTGTATCTTTTTGTTTGCCGTTCAATTTGAACTGTTAGTTTGAAAATTTGATTACTTGGTTCCATCCTAAATTCTTTGATTTTGTTGAGAAGTACTCAGCCGCAAATAACCCGCATATATGTCTATGTGTGGTAGCTCATATGAATACTTGCTTATGTGTCTACATTGTTTATTTATCCAGGAAATCCTAAAATGATGACAAAAGTTTTTACTGTATGCAATTTAATCTCAAGACAAGTGGGAATGCTAGATTTGTACGGGATTCTTATGACCATAGAAACTCTATCTAATCCAAAGTCAAGAGGGCAAGACATGAAGAGCAATTGCTTAAACTGAAGCAACATCTTGGAGTGAGTCTATCAAAAACCCGGAGACAGAAGATGCATAAGATTACATTTGATCAAAATCGAAGCTTTCCATGAAAAAGGGTGTGAATGGTGACTAAATAAAATTGGTTCCCTTCTTGAAAGTGTGAACACAAAAACAAATCATTGGAATAAATCATAAGCTAATGATTTAGCTTATCAATGATTGGAAAATCTTTGAAAAAACTTTTAAATTGAAAAGAAAAAAAACAACGCTACTCTGGGCATAAAACAACTTGTGTCGTCGAATTTATTTTTTTGCCACCATCATTAAAGCTTTTAAGCTTTGAAGATTATGGGGAAAACAAAACTAATGATATCTATGAAAAAGCTATGATCTATGACAATTTGGAAGGGATGAGGCACAAAAGTCTAAACTGAAGTGATGAGGGGAGGGGAGTCAAGAATCCCTGGAAGGCACCATGTCGTGGACAGAAAAGAGCTTGTAGAACTAATGGCATAGGAAAGAACTAAGATCTTATGCCTTTGAGCATAGAGCTCAAAGCTCTTACGTAGGTTTGAGTGCACCGTTTTTTTTGACAAGTTGTGGCACTGAAGAGCAAATTTCATTGTTGATGTTTGTTTAAGGCATGCTCAACAAGAAAGCAGAGATTATGTAGAATAAAGAACATAAGCATAAACATATTCTCTATACACACTTCAACATCCATAACGGAAAATCTTTTATGATCCCATAATGCAGAAACAGATATTCATACACTTAAAGAACATGACTCAAACATTGAAAACAGCCAACATTGACCATAAAAGCATGGCATTATCCATTCCTTTATATTAGAATACACGCGACTAACATTAGGAATACCCACACCTGTATAACAGAATCAGCGTTTGACCTATGGGTATTCTTTCCCATGACATTTAAAGACACAATTACATAGGATGATCTCAAACTACTATATCCATATATGAAAGTAAGAAACTAAGATCACTAATGGAATTCAAGTCCTAGGGATTTGTGTCCCTAACACTTGGCACAGCCCGGTGGATGACTAGCACATGCATGACCCTAACCCACAAGCATAAAGTAAGACATTGGATAACATAAAGAACATACTTATACCTTGCTAGAGGCCTTGCACCCCTTGACACGTCACACTGAGTAGAGCCCCTCTAGGATACTCAAAGCTCTCTGGTGCAGTTGCATAAGAAGTTTTAAAGCCAATCAAAAAGATAGACAAAGTACAAAGGTCCAAAAAAGAAATAACAACATGAAACTATGAGCAGCTAGAAAGAAATAGGAACATAGGCAATGACGTCTCTACAAGATGACATCTGCACTCCAGAAAACTGACCATCATGTCTAGCAAATACATCTCCTCCTATCTCTTGAAACTCATCATGCACCTCATGCACTACCTCCTGCACAACATCACAACTATGACTAGCATGAAAATGCTTCTCCTACAACAAAGTAGCAATATAATCCTCACTCCTCTTGGCTTCCAAAGCCGCCTGCAATCTAATCTCCAAATCATGACATTTGCCCTCAAGGATAGATATCTTCTTATACAACTCGTCACTTCCATGACTATCAACCGGCTACTCCACCCTAAACACATCCTTAAACATAGCAAATGGAAGAGAAACCAAAGCATCCAAAGTTTGAGCAACCCTCTGCCACACCATGACTATTTTACTTCCAAAAGCAAAGCATCATGAAGTTCTTCACACTTAGATTTAAGTACTACTAACTCATCCACGTCCACATCCAAATTTTGAAGAATCTGATACTCAACCTTTATCAAAGGATCAAACCTATTCATCAAGAGTTTATAATCTTTCTGCATCATATTCATGGCATCAGTCATACTAGCAACCCAAAAAATATCAGTATCCAACTTACCCGAATCCAAAGGAGTATCATCTACATGCATAGACTCAAAGTCTTTGTGCAAAGCCTTCTTGACAGTAGCAGGAACATCAACCAAAACCTGTTGTGGCTGCTCTTCCGCCTTGGACTTACCCTTGAGCCAAATCTTATCAATCTTTTGCTTCTTTTTCCCCATGTTACCTATAGAGCTTAACCCATCCACCTTAACCTTTACACCCGAATTCTCCACCTTCTCATCATACATTGGCTTCCCATGATCTTTCACAAAATTCATAGCAACATGTCTTGCATAAGACTCTTGATAACTTGCTTGCAATAAATATTTGTAAATAGTTAATCTCTCTTCATCACCACCAAAAAAATCAACAGCATTATCACTATCTTTTCGATTATTGGTATCCTCTATCACCTCATCAACATGCCCTGCATGTCGAGACATAGAAGCAGGTGTCCAAGTCAATAAAGCCTCCATAGTCAAACCAGGATATTGCCTAAAAGAATACTCATATAGGGCTACCAAGAAACAACCCATACGGGATTTATGAAAAACCTTTTTAGTCTTAAGAACTTTGATCTCTATCATTAACCTGTCATACAAAACCCCAGCCCAATTCGGCATACCCACATTGTCAGTATAGTAAATCAATCCATAAGTTTCTCGAGCTATGGAATCCGGCTTAATAAATAGCATGAACTTCTGCATAAACCACTAAAGATGCATTCTACGATCAATATCAATACGCTTCATAACATAGAGCTTACATGGACCTGTGACATCTCCGAATACTTCATGCATTTGGTCATCAAAGCATCTCCACAAAGTCGAGTTTACATTCATTGGTAATGCAAAAACATGGCTTACCACTCCCATATTAAGCTCAAGACAATTTGCAATTTTACCCTAGGATTGTCTCAAAATATGTAGCTATACCAACGCATGTATATTAGTGGCCCATGATTGCCAAGGAAGACATGAAAATTGATACAAACCGATTCTTTCCATCCATGCATCGGTAGCTACATGCTCAATATCCAATGCCAAAGTGTAATCTACAAAAGGTGTAGATGCAGCACTCGAACCAAGTACCTAGGTGAAGACCTCGGTGTTGATGCCACTTCTAGAGCTCCTCCTCATGCGGATCATACTCGGTGTCATCATCATCCTCCACATGAGCTCTTTTCTTCCTGGACAGTGCTTTGGTGGATGTATGCCAAGTATGTGTTGTGGTGGTGTCGGAGGGGTTTTTGTCGAAAGGTCGAATCCATCAAGGATCAGAAGTAGGAAGTAGCGATAGGAGAAGAGAAGATAGAGAATACCCAAGTGGTAAACACTACAAAGACAAATCACAATGAATTGAATCAATATGTATTAAAAGAACCTGGAATCATCGCACTACTTAGAAGCAATCTCCAGGCATTAGATCTCCTGGAGCTTCTTCGTAGAACAAAACGTGCATAAAAATTACAACTCCTTCTCTGCTGCTCGGAACCCAAATCTGATGGCTCCATTGGCTCCGAAAGGGGGGTAAAACCTCAGGACACCTACCATGGATCTCCTAGATCACTCCTTCTTCTTTCAATTCAATCTGTAGTTTTCAGCCTGTTTGCAGCGATCGCAACGTGCACGATTTCGTCAATCTGTATTTTTTATGAAAAATCTCCTAACTAGCTGAAAAAGCAACTTGATTTTTGCATGCCATCCTAATCTAGAAGCTTTTCTAACTTTTTTCGGATTTTTACAATAAATAATATCAAATATAAACTAAAATTATCCAAAAATCTAGTATTTTTGGGTAATCCATGCAACTCACACTTTTACTAATGGCTCAAATCACATTGACTCTCTAGATCAATAAAGAAGTCGAATGATGATGTATTCCATACTTTTTCACACTGTGTCCTCATAACATCACGACATCCACCCCCTCTGAACCCGTACATCCTCCGGTATGTGCCAAAATCCTAGTTGTCACCAGATTCTGAGTCCTCCTCATCCTCTGCAACCATATCCTTTGCTTCTTCATCTTCCATATCTTCCTAGCTATCCCCTGTATCATGGCCATTATTTTCTTCCAATTATGGCAACTCATAGGTAGTAGATTCTCGCCTTTTGAATAATTTGATTGTTTTTCCTACCATCAGAAGTTTGATGGTTGTCCCATCCATCTCATTTAATGCATAAGTAGCATTATCAAACACATATCTTACCACACAAGGTCCAAACCATCTTTTGGAAACTTTACGCATGGCACTATGCTGGTTATCTAAACTGCTATCATAAATCAATACCCAATCCCCATCTTGTATGGTTCTTGGCCTCAATCTATGTCTTTTTTCAAACCGTTTCTTGTTCTGTATCCTTGCTGCCCTTAACTTTGCAATTGCTGCCTCTATGTCTTCTGACTTTCTTTCCAACTGTCTAATGCGCAAGGCCAACAACTTCTCTCGATTCAACTCCTCCTCCCAAGATAACACACTCCATGTGATTGTCATCTCTTCTATCGGCATGATAGATTTTTGGCCATACATCAATTCTATAGCCATATATCCTGTAACAGCACTATGAGTTGTTCTGTCAGCCCACAAAGCATAAGGAAGAAATTGTGGCCACTCTTTTATCTTCTCTCCACATGCTTTTGCCAATGCCTTCACAATAGGTGGATGACCTCTTTCACTTTTGCCATTTCCTTCAAGGTTATAGGCTAAAGTTAAAGCAAGCTCTATCCCCAACCGTGCAAAGAAATCATGAGCTTCATCTACATCCAACTTACCCCTATCTGCTATAATTTTTTCCACACAGCCATATCGACAAAAGATCTCTTCTAAGAGAAAAGTACATACGGCATTTGTCATCTTAGTACTTAGAGCTCTCCCTTCCACTTGATTAGTTAAGTCTTCGCGAGCAAGCACAAGATACCTCATTTGCCAAAGACCTGTATGTTGAGATATCGAGCTCCACTCGTGATATGCCAGGGTGACCGTTGTGCATTTATGTCACCGACGTGTCAGTTGCAGATGCGGTTGGTACACCGCCCATGAATAATAGCTACATGATAGCTATCCTTATCTACTCTAGTTCGTGGCTCAGTTAGTATGCCGCCTTAGTTAGTTGAGTTTGGTTTGAGACCCATATATATAGGGTTCTTCTATTTCTTTGTACGAGAGTTCTTTTTGGCTTACACAACTAAGAAGAGGAAAACTGTTTTCAGCCTCCACCCTTGTGTGTATTCCCCCATTGTGCAAGCAAGAAAGCTTCAAGTGAGACTCCTTCCTTCTCTCCCACAATCTTGACATGGTATCAGAGCCTTGTTCGTGGTAAGGAGCTCAAGAAAGCAAGCCAAGCTCGCGGTGTTCTGGTAAGAGGAGCAGTGTTGCTTTCATTTTCTGTTTGGGAGCAGATCTCTGTAGGTAGCACTGCCGGAAAGTACAGGAGTGCATTGTCTCAGGTTGAGACGCCCTTCGCGGTGAAGCAAGAGGGCAGTATATGCTGCGGGTAAGGGCTTTAGCCCTTGGCGACCTTGTTTTTTTTATTTGAGGCCATTTCGGGGCTTGTTTTGGAGGCAGAAGTTTTCTGCACGCACTCAGGAAAAGGCCCAGTTTTATGCTGTGCAGCCACTGTTCTACAGGTCGGTGAATAGTTACTGTAAAAATTGCATTGTATGCTTGTGCGCAGAGACATTGGGAGTTACAGAATCATCCATGTTGCCTGTTGATGCAAAATCGTCACTAGGAAGTGACTGTGTGGTCAAATACCACTTTCGCCAGTTTTGCAGATTTTCCCTTGTGAGGGTGAAGCTGTGGTTTTTGCAGTGACAGAATTTTTTGCAGTCTTCTGTAATGGCATCTGATTCTCTTTCACAGATTGTCACTGAAAAGCTTGACAAGAACAACTTCCAAGCATGGAAGTTTAGAATGACAAATTTCCTTATGGGAAAAGGATATTGGAAATTTGTTGTAGGAAATGAAGAAGAACCAGCTCTTCCTGATGTTCCCAATCAACAGCAAATGCAGGCATTTAAAGCATGGCATGAGAGAGCCAGGAAAGTTATGTATTGGCTGTCTATCAGCATTTCAGACTCTATGATTGTGCATATTCAGGATGCAAGTACGCCAAAGGAGGCATGGGATACTTTGTCAAAAATGTATAGCACAAATACGCAAGCCAGGAAAATGCAGCTCAAGCAAGAGTTGCACAATGTGCAAAGAGAAAATATGAGCATCAACGACTACCACATGAAGGTGAAGAAGATTGCATATGCACTTGCTTCCATTGGGTCACCAGTGGAAGATGATGATTTAGTTTCTGTGACCTTGAATGGTCTAGGAAAGGATTATGCACAGTTTCGGACATCCATTTCAGTTCGTGAAAGATTTCCTGATTTTGAGGAGTTGATTGCTCTTCTAATTTCTGAGGAACAGAGAAATGGTGGTGCATCTTCTTCAGGAGGAACTTCAAAAGAAGCTGTCTTCTACTCAAATGCTGGAAGAGGTAGAGGCAGAGGTAGAGGAGGCCGATATGGAGGCCGTGGTAGAAATCAGAATATGCAGCAAACTCAAGAAAACCAGTCCTATGGAGGAGGACGTGGTAACTCTAGAGGTAGGGGGAGCCAAAGAGGTCGTGGTGGATGGCAAAGAGGCCAAAATGCAAACAGTAATGTTGAATGCTACTACTGTGGTAAAATGGGTCATATGGCTAAGGACTGCTATAAAAAGCAGAATGACATCATGAATGGAAAACTGCAACAAGAGAATTATGCATCTTCTAGTAGACAGGGTGATGACAGAAATGAGCACTTGTTTATGGTGCAGCACATGAACAATTCTGTGACAAGTGCAGAAGAAAGCAATGATGTATGGTATGTTGACTCAGGTGCATCAAACCACATGACAGGTCATGCAGAATGGATGGAGGATGCAAGAAAAATGGAAAAACCAGGATTTGTGGAGACTGGTGATGATACTGCACATCCTATTGTGCAGATTGGAAAAATTCCTTTGTCTATGCAGGATGGGAAAAAGAAATACCTCTCCGATGTATTTCATGTCCCGAATATCACCAAGAATCTGGTTTCTGTTGGTCAAATGGTTGAGCAGGGCTTGCAGGTCAGATTTAATCCTCATGGATACTTTGTTGAGGATATGAAAAATAAAGGTCGCTTGATAGCAAAAGGAAAGAAGAAGGGCAGAATTTTTACATTGGATGCAGACATGTCTGAATTGAGTGCAGCAATGTTTGCACATGGGACCGGTGTAGTTGCAGATATTGATATCTGGCATAAACGCATTGGTCATGTTAATGTACAGCGACTTAAATCAATGCAGGCCCAAAATATTGTTACAGGTTTGCCGAAATTCAAGGTTGCAGAAATGCATAAGGTATGTGAAGCCTGTCAATTTGGAAAACAGGCAAGGAAACCATTTCCTAGACATGTTCAAGAGAGTAAGAAGCCATTGGAATTAATCCACTCTGATGTGTGGACAACTAAAGCTGCATCTCTTGGAGGCTGTCATTATTTTGTCAGTTTTATTGATGACTATAGCAGAAAAGTTTGGGTGTATTTTATGAAAAAGAAAAGTGAAGTTTTTGGGCATTTCAAAACTCTTAAAGCGATGGTTGAAAAAGAAACAGGCCTGCAGATAAAATGCCTAAGGTCAAATGGAGGGGGAGAGTACCTCTCAAATGAGTTTGCAAGGTTCCTACAGGAGCATGGCATAAAGCAGCAATATTCATGCATTCATACACCACAACAAAATGGAATTGCAGAAAGGAAAAACATGCATATTGGAGAGGTATCTCGTGCCATGCTCAATGAAAAAGACTTGCCAGATTTTTATTGGGCTGAAGCAGTTGCTACAGCAGTCTACATAATGAACAGGACTCCCACTGCAGCAATACATGGACTCCAGAGGAGAGGTATACTGGTAGGAAACCAGATATTTCTCATTTGAAAATTTTTGGTTGCATTGCCTATGTACATGTGCCAGATGAGTTGAGATCCAAGTTGGATCCAAAAGCTGAGAAGTGCATCTTTATTGGTTACTCTCTGCAGCAAAAAGGGTATAGATGCTATAACCCTTCTACTCGTAAGTTTACAGTGAGCAGAGATGTTGTTTTTGATGAGATGAGTAGCTGATATAAACCAGTAAATGTGATTGATGATGTAGATGCACAAAATGGTAATGCTGCACAGAATTCACAGCAGCAGTCACAAAATATTAGTGGACCTGGAGCATCCTCTAGCAGTGGTTCACATTCTTCGCCATGGACAGGGAGATTGAGATCAGGAGAATCTTCTCAAAGTAATGCAGATAGTGGTATGCAGGTATCACGAAAAGGAAAAGAGAAGGTTGATCAGCCCATGTTTGATGTGAATGCAGGTCACTCTTATGTGGATGGTGAATCCAGTGGCTCAAAACAGAGCATTGATGATGAGTTGGGTATTCCTTCTATTGTTACACCTGGAGTAAGGAAGACCAGGGATGTTTTGAGAGCACCTGGGAGTGAACCTATTTTGCGCAGGTCTACGAGAGCTAGGTATCCTGTGGATAGGCTGAAATATGATGGATTTATAGCCATTCACTATGCATATATGGTCAAAGTGATACAGGAACCAGAACCCACTTCTTTTGAGCAAGCCATGGGAAAAGAAAAATGGGAGAACGCCATGGATGAAGAAATGGATGCCTTGGAAGCAAATGCTACATGGGAATTGGTACCTTTGCCTAAAGGTAAAAATGCAATTGGCTGTAAGTGGGTTTATAAGGTGAAGCACAATGCAGATGGTTCTGTGAACAGATACAATGCAAGATTAGTAGTCAAGGGGTATGCACAAACATATGGCATTGACTATGAAGAAACATTCAGTCCGGTTGCAAGGATGGCAACCGTAAGAGCAGTCATTGCTATGGCTGCATCAAAGGGATGGTCTTTACATCAGATGGATGTAAAGAATGTCTTCTTGCATGGTGATTTGCAAGAAGAGGTCTATATGGAGCAGCCACCAGGTTATGTGCATACTGTTCATCCTGAGTTTGTTTGCAGGTTGAAGAAAGCCTTGTATGGCTTGAAGCAAGCACCTAGAGCATGGTCTGACAAGATAGGACAGTATCTTGTCACTATTGGCTTTCAAATTTCCAAGGCAGATTTCTCACTTTATGTGAGAAAAACAGAGAAATGTATTATACTACTTGTCATTTATGTTGATGATTTGATTATGACAGGTGATAGTGATGAAGATATCCTTCATGTGAAAATGCTATTGAAGCAGAAGTTTGAGATGAAGGATTTGGGAGAGCTGCGTTATTTCTTGGGCATTGAGGTGATTAGATCACCAAGTGGGATACAGCTCTTGCAGAGACAGTATGGATTGGACATGCTGTCCAAATATGGGATGACAGGCTGTAAACCTATTTCAGTTCCTTTGGAGCAGAATGTGAAGCTAAGCACAGATGCAGGTGAGCTTCTAGAAGACCCTACTATGTACAGACGCATAGTAGGAAGTTTGATTTATATGCCTATTACCAGGCCAGATTTGAGCTATGCTGTTGGATTGGTAAGTCAGTTTATGCAGGCTCCAAGGAAACCGCATTTGGATGCGGCTAGACGCATACTCAGGTATGTGAAGTCCACATTGCAGTATGGACTATTTTATGAGACTGGGATTCAGATACAGCTGCATGGATACACTGATGCTGATTGGGCTGGTAGTATTTCTGATAAACGATCTACCAGTGGATATGTGTTCTCTTTTGGGAGTGCTGCAGTCACTTGGAGCAGCAAGAAACAGCCTACAGTTGCCTTGTCGAGCACAGAGGCTGAGTACAGGGGTGCAGCAATGGCTGCATGTGAGGTAGCTTGGTTGCATAAGCTACTTTATGATATGCATCAGTCTACAGATGGGCCAGTTGTCATTTATTGTGACAACATGAGTAGTATACACTTGGCAAATAACCCAGTCTATCATGCTAGAACAAAGCACATTGAGGTACATTATCACTATGTGCGAGAGAGGGTTTTACTAGGTCTTATTGATCTAGTTTATGTCAGCACAGAGGATCAGGTAGCTGACATATTCACGAAGGCATTGGGAGCAGAGAAGCTGGCAAGTTCAGAGACCTGCTTGGTGTGCAGGAATTGGGATTGAGCTCGAGGGGGAGTGTTGAGATATCGAGCTCCACTCGTGATATGCCAGGTTGACCGTTGTGCATTTATGTCACCGACGTGTCAGTTGCAGATGCGGTTGGTACACCGCCCATGAATAATAGCTACATGATAGCTATCCTTATCTACTCTAGTTCGTGGCTCAGTTAGTATGCCACCTTAGTTAGTTGAGTTTGGTTTGAGACCCATATATATAGGGTTCTTCTATTTCTTTGTACGAGAGTTCTTTTTAGCTTACACAACTAAGAAGAGGAAAACTGTTTTCAGCCTCCACCCTTGTGTGTATTCCCCCATTGTGCAAGCAAGAAAGCTTCAAGTGAGACTCCTTCCTTCTCTCCCACAATCTTGACACTATAGACATTGTGACCAAATCCACCACCCACTTAAAATGAATAGACAATGGATATGTGGGTTGCAATCCATCCCAATGTCTCACAGTTGAATACATTTGACATGTCATACATGTTTCCACAAAGTGAGAAACATCCTTATACATACCCTGCCACCAATATCTTTCTTTGATCTTTGTAAAAGTACCCCAAACACCTCTATGACCAGTCCATAAGCTTTCATGAAATTCTTGCATAATAGTTACTTGTGAAGCTCTATCACCCAAAACTCGCAATGGTATATCCTTTTCTTTTTATCATGTTTCCATAAGTATCCATCTTTTAAGAAAAATCCATAGGCTTTCCTCTTGATCTTCTTAAACTCCTCATCTGACCATTCATATCTCTTTGTTAATGTACTGAGATATTGACCAATTCTCAGCCACCCTCCTGCATATTTGTCTTCCAAAAACACTTCTACACAAGATGCAAAACATCTAAAGTGTCTTCTCTTTGTTGTACAAGCTTCTGTTAATGTTGTAGCAATACCTTGCATTGCTAAATTCACTCTTGCAACATCATTTTCAGTCATAAGAAAGTCATCTTCTTCCTCCTCATCCATCATCCCATCTTCATTCTCATAGCATGCTCGAGATAACATGTCTGCCACTAAGTTATCTCTTCCTACAATATGCTGAAATTCAGGGTTCAAAGATTTGATGTATGCAATCCACCGGAGCATAGCAATGTCCGAAGTAGCATAACTAGTAATCATACCCAATACTGGTAAACAATCGGTCTCAATGACTACATGAGCATCCATAAAATACTCCTTATCACATTTAAGGGCTGTCATAATTCCCCATAATTCTCTTTTTACCTGTGGATATCTTCTCTGTCGTTCAGTCACACTTTTGCACCAAAGCATATTACATATTTTTGCCCTTTCTCATCATCTTGCCCAATTGCCCAACCAATCCCGATTGGGCTTGTATCAACAGTAATAATGATAGGCTTTCCATGTGAATAGTCAGCCTTTCTCAACGTAGGAGCAAATTTTAAGAGTTGCTTCAATTTCTTCATTGCTTTCTGATGTTTCCTTTCCCAATGAAATTTATGGCCTTTCCTTAGAAGCTGATAAAGAGCATTGTCTACATGTGCAAAGTGAGGAATCCATATCAAATAGAACACACATGCACCCAAGAATCTATGCACCTCTAATACATTCATACATGCATCTCGCATTCTATCAATCCCATCTATTTTTGCTGGTGATGGCCTTCGCCTATAAGGCCCACACATATGCCCAACAATCAAAACCTCTTCAACTCCAAAGACAGACTTTTGTCCAGACAGAATTAAATGCACCTCTTCTAGACGTGTTAAAATCCTCTCACAATCCACAATATGGTCTGCAACAAACTGTCTGCATCCATGAGCATCCATCTCTTCATTCTTTTCATCCACTGCACACCCTTTGATTGGAACATCATCCAAGAAGGGCATAGTCAATTGTGGTATAAAATCCCTGAGTACCCTATTCATAGCATTTGTCATGTGTGCCACTGAGTTTGTTGCACCTTGTGGAAGAGTACACATCCGTACTAACCCCAAAGGAGTATTCATGGTTGTGATATCCCTGCTTTCAATTGCAAGCTGAAACTAATCATAACCCGAGTAAAGATCACCCAAAGAATAGATCACTCTGCCTGCAAAAGCCTCTGCAAACTCATCAACCACACCTGCACCCACATTTCTTATGGTCACTTTATTGACCAGTTGCATGTCTTGAATAAATCTCAAAGCCCCATTCTTTTTGGGCACAGTAAACCAACGATTTGAGTACGAGGCTGAAGAAGGATCCAAGATCTTCATGCGAATCTTTTCATTTAGCAAATCCATCAGCTTTGGCAAGTAAGCTTTAGGCATTGGAATAGGCCTCAAGTTCCATGATACATGTGGCACAGTAAATATGACCATAGGAGAGACAACATTTGGATCCACACAACCTATTTCACTTGGCTGAAATGCAAATGCCTTCCCATGTCTAGCCAACATCTGCATAAAACAGTCTCTCTCAGCAGGCAAAAGAAACCCTTTTGCACCAACTTTCAATTCCTGTAATGTTTTAGATATAAACTGATGACTTATATCTTTGGGATCCCGTAAGCTTGGCTGCCTTGACACTTTTTCATACATACCCTCACTCTCTGGTGGAAGTGGAAAAGCGATTGGTTTCACCTTTTTGTCAACTTTCTTGTACTTTGTCTCCACAACTGCTTTAGCCCATTGTAATCCTTTTTGTTGAGCAAACAATGCTATAACATCATACATATCCAAAGAACATACTGACAACACTCTATTTTCAGCCTCATTTTCTGCATGTATAGTTGTTGAAATTTCAGTTATAGTGTCATTAATATTCAGCCCATAAAAGATGCCTGAAATGCCATCATTTTCAGCTAACAATCCTAATGCTCTTAGTTTCTTAGTAGCCCCTTTCATAGATATGCATTCAGCCCTACACATAGCTTCCATAGGCTTAAACCAACATGAACTGTTTGTTGTAAACTGAGAATTACCAATAGTAAATACATGCTTCATTTCATCAAGAGGCGAGTACACCCACTGAACAGCACTACTATAGCCCCGCATTACAGCAGTGCTTAATGAAAATCCAGGTCTTTGAATTCCCTTGCATTTGGAACCAAAGGAGACTCTCGAAGCGTATCACGATTTCTAGGATGATTAACACAAACAGTAAGAAATTGAACTGCTTTTCTCCCATCCTTGCTTTTGACTCTTGCATAAGCAAAACCATCATCAAGCACCTTTGTTTCCATACGCACACCTGTAATATAGGGTTGTCCCAAAATCACTGCATATGAGGAATTATCTTGCACAAATAAGTGTTGCTCTTCCTATACATCACCAATCGTCACTTTTACATTAGGACATGCAACATAGAGCTCCCCTGAAGAATTATTTGCAGCCCTCATATGCCAACCATGATCAGTGTCCACAGGCCATGCACCATTTTCATACAATCCTCGCTCAATGACATTTATCTCAGAGCCATGGTCGAGTAAAGCAACACAAGGAGTTTCACATTCCCCTATTTTCACTACCATTTCAGTGGTAGCTCTAGCCCAATGATTTCTTGCATAATGACTTCGAAGAATAAATCCTAGAGTCTCTTCTCCATATTGTTGCATTTGCCTTACTCCACCATGCATATTGCTACAAGACAATGCATTTTCAGCCACTTTCTTCTCTTTTCCACATGCTATCCATTGATTAGTGGCATCATGCATAGATAACCCAGTACTTACTTCATGCTCATATTCAGCCCGAATACCCAACAAACCAGTTTCCTCTTCAAATTGCAGCAATGCACTAGTGGTATCACCAAGAAACTGATGCTTCCTTTTAATTATATGTGTGTGTGTTCCAGATGCATTAGCTCACCAATTAGTTCTAAAACTTTCTCTTTTAGTTGTTTTAGAGCCTTCTTCACGTGAAATGGTTTTAGTATGGGCATTACTTGCTTAGTTTTGAAGACTTTCTTAAAATTTGTATCCAATTGTTGATAGAGCACACTCTATGACTCAAAACTCATTCCCATACTGTCACATAATCCCTGAGCATCTATAGCAGTAAACAAGTTGCTCACATCCCTAAGATGTTCACTTATGACACCATCTACAATGTCCCTAAATTTATGATTTTCCTATGTATTTTTTACCATAATCTTGCTTAGGACTTTGGCAATAGTATCATTCTCTACATATGGGAACATATTTCTCATTGTAACAGATTGAGCATATATCCATCTATGATATTGTCTTCCTTTGGTAATTAGTGAACCAGTTTAACTAATCAAATGCACCGACGTGCTTCTTTGGTTTTTAAAGAGAGCCCAATCTCCAAAGTTTTTGTGAGCTTCCTCTTTATGTTTCGATTCTCCTTCTCCGAGTCCATAACTTTACACTATAACTCCATATTCTGCATGTGTGTAGCATGCATAGCATCTTCAATTAGAGGCATTGCTTGTTGTAGGCTTTGGTTTTGCCTATCCTTCTCAGCCAATAATGTATGCTTTTCCATCAAAGACTGTCCAAGAGCTATTCAAGAGAATGATTGGGTACTTGTCTATGACAATAGCCTGGACAATCAATATTGTGCTCATAGGAAGCTAGCCAAGCGATGGTTTGGACCATATGTGGTGAAAGTAGTACATGATAATGCTACTTATACTTTGGCTGAAATGGATGGAACCATGGTCAAGGTACCAATAGCCGACAAACATATCAATCTCTTCAAGCGAAAAGAGTCTTCTACTTATGAGCTTGATGTCTTGGATGTGAGCCATCTACTTGAAGACAAGGAAGATGAAGAAGACTTAGAGGATGAAGATGAAGATATGTCAGAAGAAGAGCCTCCTTAACCTGCAATTTTGTGAAGTGGCACATGCCGGAGGATGTGCAAATTAGGAGGGGTGAATGTCAAAGAATTTCTATTCATGATATAAATCATAGAATTCTTATGTTTGCAGAAGAACTTCATTAGGATTCACATGAGAAACTTTCATACATAATTTAGTCATTGTTACCCAACATCCGACTTAGATATCACTTAATTTCATAAGTTCTTTTGTAACTGTCATGCAATTTTCAGTTGTACCATGTATATTGACAAAAATTAAGTCTATGGGAATCCACAACTTGATCAACTGGAGGTAATTGACAGTCTGCAGGCTAAGTCACATTGGTTAAAAAGGAATACTTGCCTGGAAATCAAGAGAAGTGCCAAAAGTCCACTACGTTTATATGGGACCTGGAATAATGGACTTATATGACTTATAAGTGACTTAAATGATCAAACTGTAGTGTGGGAACTAAAGGGAGTGCAGCCCGCATTTTTCGGCACAAATTTCGAGCCCACATACCTGTGGCAGATGGAGGGTGAGCTAAAGGCTATGGTGCATGCTCCAAAGCATGCAAACTCAGGGCAAACTGAAGCTAAAGAAGGTGATACAAACAAAGAAGGTAAGAGCTCTTCTTGCCCGTCCATTTGGTATGACAAAAATGAGTGGTATGACAGTCCATAAAAGGGGGAAACCTGAGAAAAAGTATTCAGCCTGCTCTTATGTACATCTTCTTCCATTCTCTTACCATATTCATGGTCCAATGAAGCCCATCTTATACCCAAGTACTTGAGTGACTTTGGGGCAAGCAAAGGGGAGGATTTTGAAGGTGTATGGGCTGTTTTGGACTGAAAAAACCAATCATAAACAGGGCAGCCCACTGTTCTTGTCCATTTTGAAGAGAAATCAAGTGATCTATATGGTTGTAAGAGAAGGAACTGACCTCTTAACATCAGGACTTCATTTGAGACTGATTAGACCGGGCTTATTCTTGAGATTATGTGCATTTTTGGAGCTTGTTTAAGGGCTGGAAATTATTGTTTTAAAACAGCGCTGAAGTAAATTTTATGCTTTGACAATGCATTTCATGAGATTTTGATCCATGTCTTGGATGTAATAGAGTCTACCACCAAAATACTTGTATCTTGGAGTTGTTGTCCATTAATATTCATGAAATAGAAACCATTTGAGCTTGCATTTGAAGTATGCATTTGGAATAAATGTGAGATAATCCTTAAATGTATTGGCTTATTATCCGCATATGCATTTGATGTAATCAAGACAAAGTCTTTCATTCCATTCATGTATGCTAAGTAAAAGAAAAAGCTTGAGGTCTTCTTCTTCAACTGAGTCGTCTCTAAAACCCAAGGCTTATCAATCCCTAATCTTTTCTCCCTCTCCTAACCTTGAATCCCACGCTCCTCTTCTTCTCTAAACCCAGTGGAAGACCTTCAACCCCCAACACGACGACAACGCAGAGTTTGGATAGTCCTGACCTTAATGGGCCTTCAAGATGACAGGCTCGGGAAGGAAAGGTCATGAGAAGGTGACCTTCGCCGATTGGGGGGGGAGTGGCTTTTTAAAAAAATGGCTTCTTGAACGCGGCTCCTCAACACGGCCCTCGACACCTTCTCCACACTCCAACTCTCTCTCTCTCTCTCTCTCTCTCTCTCTCTCTCTCTCTCTCTCTCTCTCTCTCTCTCTCTCTCTCTCTCTCTCTCTCTCTCTCTCTCTCTCTCTCTCTCTCTCTCTCTCATCTTCCTCTTCTTCTCCTTCGAGTCTTCTCCTTCTTTCAGACAGACAGAGTGAGAGCTACTGTACCAGCCTCCAGCCAGACCTCCGGGCTCACACTACAGCAGGCTGAGAACCAGCGTACCCGACGCCGCACGAGGATCCGTGGGTTTCGGACCCCATAGCCACACCGACAAGAGATCTGGAGGATCTTGATCTACATTGACAACAGACTGAGATCCGACGACACTCAACACATTGGATCTCAAATCTCCAGTTTGCTCTTTCTCCACCGCCGATGTACCACATCCTGCATCCAGGAGGGATCACCTGCTATTAGCGACTTCGACGACTGCTACTACATCCCAGGATAGTATATCTCCCTGCATCTATTACATATACACATCGCACCACTTTATCACAGCTGACAGTTGTTCCCCTATCACAGCCGACATTTGTTCCCCTTTTGTAGCCATTATCTGGAGTACCAGAGCTACATACGCACATACACATACACGACACTTATCACACTCACAGCACCATATTTTCAGTTTCTAGTTTTTAGCTTTTCATTCAGCACTTTTATTTTGGATAGCTGGACCTCATCAGTTGTATCACAGTTTGTCTCATAGGCCAGTTTTGATATTTAGAAGACGTTAATATAACTTTCTTTCTTTCTTTATTTCTCTCTTCCTCTTCTTCTTTTCTCCTCTTCTTCTCCTTCTCTCTCTCCCTCTTCTTCTTCTTTTCTTCCCTTCTTCTCCTTCTCTCTCTCTCCCTCTTCTTCTTTTCTTATCTTCTTCTCCTTCTCTCTCCCTCCCTCTTCTTCTTCTTTTCTTCTCTTCTTCTACTTCTCTCTCTCTCTCCCTTTTCTTCTTCTTTTCTCCTCTTCTTCTCCTTCTCTCTCTCTCCCTCTTCTTCTTCTTTTCTTCCCTTCCTCTCCTTCTCTCTCTCTCCCTCTTCTTCTTCTTTTCTTCTCTTCTTCTCCTTCTCTCTCTCCCTCTCCTTCTCTTCTTCTCTCTCTCTCCTCTTCTCATTCCTCCTTCTTCCTCTTCTTCTTCTTCTTCTCCTTCTCTCTTCTCTCCTTCTTCCCTTCTGCTTCTCCTTCTCTCTTCTCACTGATCACGGGGCGGGGGGAGGGGGGATGGGAACACAGCTGCCTGGCGAACGAGGAGGGGGGAGTTTTTCTTACGAAAGCCCGGGGGGCGCAGCTGTCTGGCGAACGAGGAGGGGGGAGTTTTTCTTATGGAAGCCCAGGGGGCGCAACTGACTGGCGAATGAGGAGGGGGGATTTTCTCTTACAGAAGCCCAAGGGGGGCGCAGCTACCGCAATGGAGGGGGGAGAGGTGGCAAAGCAGGAGGGCAGGGAAGACCTGCCTGCGGATGACCAGGGGGTGCTGTGTCATCGAGGGAGGGGGGAAAGCTCCCCTTTATAGGAGGGGAAGGAGGGTGGTATGGCCGCCAACCCTCCCACTTGGGGGCTGCATGCCCCCTACTACTTCACTTCACTCCCTCTCTCTCTCTCCCCGATGTGCTGTCGACGGAGAGAGAGAGAGAGGGATAAAAAAATTTGCACTAAAGTTAATAATTTTTATTTTTTTTTAAGAAGGGGGGGAGGGCAGGGAGGGGGGAGAGGCACGGGAATATTACATCCTTTCCCCCTTAGAGCAATCGAGATGTCCTCATCTCGAGAGGATCTGGGGGTATTGTTGGTTGAGAGTATCTTCATCCATCGAGGTGGCATCCTCTTCGGGATAATCTTTCCACTGGATGAGGTATTCTCTCAAGGTCCTTGACCTCAAATGCCTCTCCCTGACATCTAGGACTCTCTCAAGCCATAGCTCAAGGACTCCTTGGCTAGGCATTACAATTTTTTGATCATCAAGTACATGATTCGGATTAGGTAGATACTTTTTCAATAGGCTAACATGGAATACATTATGAATCTTTAGGGTTGCGGGCAGCTATAGTCTGTACGCATTAGGCCCTAGGCTCTTAGTGATCTTATAAGGTCCACAATACCTCGAACTTAGCTTCTTGTACTCCCCCAAGGACAGTGAACTCATTTTAGGGCGTACGCGGATGAAGACCATATCACCTTCGATGAAGGATCTGTCTTGCCATTTCAAGTCAGCGTAAGCCTTCTGTCTATCCTTGGTAGCTTGAATGTCCTGTCTTATTGATTTGATTTGATCATCCATGTCTTCCAGCATCTGCCTTGAGGCTTCTACCCTCAAAGTTGGGTCTGAGAAGTTCAAAGAGGTACGACAATCATGCCCATACAATACTTGAAAAGGGATCATCTGAATACTCTGTTGGTAAGAAGCATTGTAGGTAAACTCAACCAGCGGTAAGTATTGAATCCACTTTTTGGGTTCGTGATAGCAGTATGCCCTAAGCATATCTTCAATGACTTGATTGACTTGTTTTGTTTCACCATCAGTTTGGGGATGGTAAGCTATACTGAAACAGAGTTGAGTTCCAATAGCCTCAAAGATAGCCCTCCAGAAGTGTGATGTGAAGAGAGAGTCACGATCACTAATGATTCTTCTGGGTAACCCATGCAGTTTGAATATTTCCTTGATGAATAATCTTGCAATGTCTGAAGCTTTATAGTTCGTCTTGACAGGGATGAGATGTGCGACCTTGGTGAGCATACCTACTACAACCATAATAGAGTTGTATCCTCCTTGAACTTGGGGTAGGCCAACAATGAAGTCCGTACTAATGAATTCCCGTTTCATTTGGGGAATGTCAAGTGGTTACAATTTCCCAGGCATTTTGACATGTTCTACCTTAATGCGTTGACAAGACAAACATTTCGTGACATATTTGAGAACGTCACCTTGAGCCTTTCCCAATAATAGCTCTTTCTGACTGCATTAAGGGTCTTGGCATAACCAGGATGTCCCGAGAAAGGGGAGTCATGGGCTTCCCACAATATCTTCTGCTTGAGAGTTTGGCTTGCAGGGATACATAATCTTGTCCTAAAGTAGACAAGTCCACTACTGTCAGAGAATTCCTGATACTTCGTCTTTAGCTTCGGGTCTTGATCCTTGATGGGGATCTCCCTTAGCATTTTCTGATAGGTTGGGTCATGATACGCCCCTTCTTTTGCTAGCTCAAGAATCGGGTTGTTTGGCATTGATACCTTTGTGGCTAGAGACCTTGCTATTGATGGATCTTGCAAAATAAGAGAGTTTAGAAATGCCTTGTGATTGAGTGCATTGGCAACTACATTCTCTTTTCCCGGCCTATATTTGATTTCAAAATCATATTCTTCTGGTACTTTGATCCATCGACGTTGCCTCATATTGAGCTCATTCTAGGTGAAGATCCATTTAAGACTCTTGTGGTGCGTCACTAAGGAAATTTTTTTACCTAGCAAGTAATGCCTCCAAAGTTTGAGGGTACGGATGACAGCCAACAGCTCCAAATCGTGGGTAGCATAATTCCTTTCATGGCTCTTCAATTTTCTGGAAGAATATGCTACAGGATGACCTTCTTGCATAAGTACACATCCTAAAGCAAGTGCGCTAGCATCAGTTACCACTTCAAACTCCTTACTAAGATCAGGAAGTTTCAGGATAGATGCAAACACTAAGCTTTGCTTTAGTTTGTCAAAGCTAGTCTGTTCAGCACAGGTGACCATACAATTGCTACTTGCTTCTTTAGTAGATCAATCAGAGGTGTTGCAATCAAAGCATAATCTTTGATGAAAATCATGTATCATCCTATCAACCCAAGAAAACTACGTATTTCTTTGACAGAAGTTGGTGTTGGCCATTCTAGAACGTCTCTGGATCTACTGAAATTCCTTCCCCTGATACAATGAATCCCAGATATTCGATCTGTAGCTTGAAAAATGTGCACTTCTTCTTCTTGGCATAAAGCTTGTGTGCTCTCATTGTTTCAAGAACAATGCAAAGCTGGGGTTCATGATCTTTTTCCTGTTTAGAGTAGACTAGGGTATCATCAAAGAAGACGAGTACGAAGTCATCAAGATAGGGCCTAAAGATATCTTGCATTAATCTGTTGAAGGTAGCAGGAGCATTCGTCAGCCTGAATGACATCACTAGGAATTCGAAGTATCCATACCTTGTACTGAATGCAGTCTTCGGGATATCTTCTTCTTTGATCCTTATCTGATAATATTCAGACCTGAGATCTATCTTAGAGAAGATCTTTGCTCCTTGAAGACGGTCAAGTAATTCATCTATTCTTGGAATGGGATATTTATTTTTTATGGTTGATTGATTCAACCCTCTGTAGTCAATGCATAGATGAAGCGTTCCATCTTTCTTCTTTTGGAACAGCACTGGAGCTCCCCATGGTGAACTGCTAGGATGGATGTAGCCTTGGTCTAACAGTTGCTTGAGTTGCTCTTTCAGTTTGATAGCTTTCAGGATGGACATCTTATACAGCCTCTTTGCGACTTGTGTCAAGATTGTGGGAGAGAAGGAAGGAGTCTCACTTGTAGCTTTCTCACTTGCACAATGGGGGAATACACACACAGGTGGAGGCTGAAAACAGCTTTCCTCTTCTTAGTTGTGTAAGCCAAAAGAACTCAAGTATAGAGAAATAGAAGAACCCTATATATGGGTCTCAAACCAAACTCAACTAACTAAGGTGGCATACTAATTGAGCCACGAACTAGAGTAGATAAGTATAGCTGTCATCTAGCTATTATTCATGGGTGGTGTACCAATCGCATCTGCAACTAACAAGTTGGTGACATAAATGCACAATGGTCACCTGGCATATCACGAGTGGAGCTTGATATCTCAACACTCCCCCTCGAGCTCAATCCCAATTCCTGCACACTGAGCAGGTCTCTGAACTTGCGCAGCTTCTCTGCGCCCAATACCTTCGTGAATATGTCAGCTACCTGATCCTCTATCCTGACATAAACTAGATCAATAAGACCTAGTAAAACCCTCTCCCGCACATAGTGATAATGCACCTCAATGTGCTTTGTTCTAGCATGATACACTGGGTTATTTGCCAAGTGTATACTACTCATGTTGTCACAATAAATGACAACTAGTCCATCTGTAGGCTGATGCATATCATAAAGTAGCTTAGGCAACCAAGCTACCTCACATGCAGCCATTGCTGCACCCCTGTACTCAGCCTCTGTACTCGACAAGGCAACTGTAGGCTGTTTCTTGCTGCTCCAAGTGGCTGCAGCACTCCCAAAAGAGAACACATATCCATTGGTAGATCATCTATCAGAAATACTACCAACCCAATCAGCATCAGTGTATCCATGCAACTGTATCTGCACCCTAGTCTCATAAAATAGTCCATATTGCAATGTGGACTTCACATACCTGACTATGTGTCTAGCCGCATCCAAATGCGGTTTCCTTGGAGCCTGCATAAACTGACTTACCAATCCAACAGCATAGCTCAAATCTGACCTGGTAATAGTCATATAAATCAAACTTCCTACTATGCATCTGTACATAGTAGGGTCTTCGAGAAGCACACCTACATCTGCGCTTAGCTTCACATTCTACTCCAAAGGAACTGAAATAGGCTTATAGCCTCATCCCATATTTGGACAGCATGTCCAATCCATACTGCCTCTGCAAGAGCCGTATCCCACTTGGTGATCTAATCACCTCAATGCCCAAGGAATAACGCAACTCTCCCAAATCCTTCATCTCAAACTTCTGCTTCAATAGCATTTTCACATGAATGATATCTTCATTACTATCACCTGTCATAATCAAATCATCAACATAAATGACAAGTAGCATAATACCTTTCTCTATTTTTCTCACATAAAGTGAGAAATCTGCCTTGGAAATCTAAAAGCCAATAGTGACAAGATACTGTTCTATCTTGTCAGACCATGCTCTAGGTGCTTGCTTCAAGCCATACAAGGCTTTCTTCAATCTACGAACAAACTCAGGATGAATAGCATGCACATAACCTGGTGGCTACTCCATATAGACCTCTTCTTGCAAATCACCATACAAGAAGGCATTCTTTACATCCATCTGATGTAAAGACCATCCCTTTGATGTAGCCATAGCAATGACTGCTTTTACAGTTTCCATCCTTGCAACCGGACTGAATGTTTCTTCATAATCAATGCCATATGTTTGTGCATACCCCTTGACTACTAATCTTACCTTGTATCTGTTCACAGAACCATCTGCATTGTGCTTCACCTTATAAACCCACTTACAACCAATTCCATTCTTATCTTTAGGCAAAGGTACCAATTCCCATGTAGCATTTGCTTCCAAGGCATCCATTTCTTCATCTATGGCTTTCTCCAATTTTTCTTTTCCCATGGCTTGCTCAAAAGAAGTGGGTTCTGGTTCATGTATCACTTTGACCATATAGGCATAGTGAATGGCTATAAATCCATCATATTTCAGCCTATCCACAGGATACCTAGCTCTGGTAGACCTGCGCAAAGTAGGTTCACTCGCAGGTGCTCTCAAAACATCCCTGGTCTTCCTTACTCCAGGTGTAACAATAGAAGGAATACCCAACTCATCATCAATGCTCTGTTCTGAGCCACAGGATTCACCATCTACATAAGAGTGACCTACATTCACATCAAACATGGGCTGATCTACCTTCTCTTTTTCTTTTCGTGATACCTACATACCACTATCAACATTGCTTTGAGGAGATTCTCCTGATCTCAATCTGCCTGTCCATGGCGAAGAATGTGAATCACTGCTAGAGGACACTCCAGGTCCACTAATATCTTGTGGGCTGCTACTATGAATTCTGTACAACATTACCATTTTGTGCATCTACATTATCAATCACATTTACTGGTTTATACCAGCTACTCATCTCATCAAAAACAACATCTCTGCTCACTGTAAACTTACGAGTAGAAGGGTTATAGCATCTCTACCCTTTATGCTACAGAGAGTAACCAATAAAGATGCACTTCTCAGCTTTTGGATCCAACTTGGATCTCAAATCATCTAGCACATGAACATAGGCAATGCAACCAAAAATTTTCAAATGAGAAATATCTGGTTTTCTACCAATATACCTCTCCTCTGGAGTCATGCCATGTATTGTTGCAGTGGGAGTCCTGCTCATTATGTAGACTGCTGTAGCAACTGCCTCAACCCAGTAAAAATCTGGCAGGCCTTTTTCATTAAGCATGGCACAAGATACCTCTCCAATATGCTTGTTTTTTCTTTCTGCAATTCCATTTTGCTGTGGGGTATGACTACATGAATATTGCTACTTTATGCCATGCTCCTGCAAGAACCTTGCAAACTCATTTGAGAGGTACTCTCCCCCTCCATTTGACCTTAGGCATTTTATTTGCAGGCATGTTTCTTTTTCAGCCATAGCTTTAAGAGTTTTGAAATGCCCAAACACTTCACTTTTCTTTTTCATAAAATACACCCAAAATTTTCTGCTATAGTCATCAATAAAAGTGACAAAATAATGACACCCTCCAATAGATGCAGCTTTAGTAGTCCACACATTAGAGTGGATTAATTCCAATGGCTTCTTACTCTCTTGAACATATCTAAGAAATGGTTTCCTTGCCTGTTTTCCAAATTGACAAGCTTCACATACCTTATGCATTTCTGCAACCTTGAATTTAGGCAATCCTGCAACAATCTTTTGGGCTTGCATTGATTTAAGTCGCTGTACATTAACATGACCAATGCGTTTATGCCAGATATCAATATCTGCAACTACACTGGTCCCATGTGCAAACATTGCTGCACTCAATTCAAGCATATCTGCATCCAACATAAACATTTTGCCCTTCTTCTTTCCTTTTGCTATCAAGCGACCTTTATTTTTCATATCCTCAACAAAGCATCCATGAGGATTAAATCTGACCTGCAAGCCCTGCTCAACCATTTGACCAATAGAAACTAGGTTCTTGGTGATATTAGGGACATGAAATACATCCGACATGTAATTCTTTTTCCCATCCTGCATGGACAAAGGAATTTTTCCAATCTACACAATAGGATGTGCAGTATCATCATCAGTCTTCACAAATCCTGGTTTTTCCATTTTCCTTGCATCCTGCATCCATTCTGCATGACCTGTCATGTGATTTGATGCACCTGAGTCAACATACCACACATCGTTGCTTTCTTCTGCACTTGTCACAGAATTGGTCATGTGCTGCACCATAAACAAATGCTCATTTCTGTCATCACCTTGTCTACTAGAAGATGCATAATTCCCTTGTTGCAATTTTCCATTCATGATGTCATTATGCTTTTTATAGCAATCTTTAGCCATATTACCCATTTTACCACAGTAGTAGCATTCAACATTGTTGTTTGCATTTTGGCCTCTTTGCCATCCACCACGACCTCTTTGACTCCCCCTACCTGTAGAGTTACCACGTGCTCCTCCATAGGACTAGTTTTCTTGAGTTTGCTGCATATTCTGATTTCTACCACGGCCTCCAGATCAGCCTCCTCTGCCTCTGCCTCTACCTCTTCCAGCATTTGAGTAGAAGACAGCTTCTTTTGAAGTTCCTCCTGAAAAAGATGCACTACCATTTCTCTGCTCCTCAGAAATTAGAAAAGCAATCAACTCCTCAAAATCAGGAAATCTTTCACGGACGGAAATGGATGTTTGGAACTGTGCATAATCCTTTCCTAGACCATTCAAGGTCACAGAAACTAAATCATCATCTTCCACTGGCGACCCAATGGAGGCAAGTGCATCTGCAATCTTCTTCACCTTCATGTAGTAGTCATTGATGCTCATACTTTCTCTTTGCACATTGTGCAACTCTTGCTTGAGCTACATTTTCCTGGCTTGCGTATTTGTGCTATATATTTTTGACAAAGTATCCCATGCCTCCTTTGGCGTACTTGCATCCTGAATATGCACAATCATAGAGTTTGAAATACTGATAGACAGCTAGTATATAACTTTTCTAGCTCTCTCATGCCATCCTTTAAATGCGTGCATTTGTTGTTGATTGGGAACATCGGAAAGAACTGGTTCTTCTTCATTTCCTGCAATGAATTCCCAATATCCTTTTCCCATAAGGAAATTCGTCATTCTAAACTTCCATGCTTGAAAGTTGTTCTTGTCAAGCTTTTCAGTGACAATCTGTGAAAGAGAATCAGATGCCATTACAGAACACTGCAAAAAATTATGTCACTGTAAAAAACACAGTTTTAGCCTCACAAGGGCAAATCTGCAAAACTGACGAAAGTGGTATTTGACCACACAGTCACTTCCTAGTGACGATTTTGCATCAACAGGCAACAAGGATGATTCTGTAACTCCCAATGTCTCTGCGTATAGGCATACGATGCAATTTCTACGGTAACTTTTCACCGACCTGTAGAACATTGGTCGCACAACAAAAAACAGGGCGTTTTCCTGAGTGCGTGAGGAAAACTTTCGCCTCCAAAACAAGCCCCGAAATGGCCTCGAATCAAAAAAACAAGGTAACTAAGGGCTAAAGCCCTTGCCCGCAAGATATACTGCCCTCTTGCTACACCGCGAAGGGCGTCTCAATCTGAGACAATGCACTCTTGCACTTTTCGGCTGTGCTATCTACAGAGACTTGCTCCCAAACTTAAAAAATGAAAGCAACATTGGTCCTCTTACCAGAACACCGCGAACTTGGTTTACTTTCTTGAGCTCCTTACCACGAACCAGGCTCTGATACCATGTCAAGATTGTGGGAGAGAAGGAAGGAGTCTCACTTGTAGCTTTCTCACTTGCACAATGGGGGAATACACAAACAGGTGGAGGTTAAAAACAGTTTTCCTCTTCTTAGTTGTGTAAGCCAAAAGAAATCAAATATAGAGAAATAGAAGAACCCTATATATAGGTCTCAAACCAAACTGAACTAACTAAGGTGGCATACTAACTGAGCCACGAACTAGAGTAGATAAGGATAGCTGTCATCTAGCTATTATTCATGGGTGGTGTACCAACCGCATCTCCAATTAACAAGTCGGTGACATAAATGCACAATGGTCACCCTGGCATATCACGAGTGGAGCTCGATATCTCAACAACTGGTGCAGCTCCTGGCACAAGTTTGATTTCGTGGTCGACTTCCCTTTGAGGAGGATGTCCTGTCAGATCTTCCGAAAATACGTCTACGTATTTCTTTAACCATGAAGATTCTTCCCTAAATTCCTGATTCTGATCTAGCTTATTCAGCTTAGTCAGGTAGACAGGTAGGCACTTTCTAACACCTTTTATTATCCGTGTTGCTTTTGCCAACTGTATCTTTGGCTTACCAGCCTCTCCTTGAGTCGTGACTAGTTCCCCTTCGGAATTTCGGAAGGAGACTTGGCCCTTCCCACAGTGGATGCGGGCATCATTGGGTATTAGCCAATCCATTCCGAGTAAACATTCGTGGACACCTAGGTTCATTACCATGAATCTCACCGAAGTTGGCTTTCCTCCCAGTAGGAATTTCACCTTAGCAGTTTGCCTAGTACAAGTGACCTCACGACCATTTGCTAATTCCACAAGTAGGTGCATCTATTGTGGCTATCCCTAATCTTTTTGCATAGATTGGTGAAATGAAGGAATGGATATTGCAACAGTCAATCAAGGTTTTGAAGCTTTTACCTTGATAATCTGATGGAGTTTGAATCACCGAGAATTGGAAATTCGGACCCTTCTTGTGAAGAGTGGCGTGAACCGTTGCCCTCTCAATGTTAGCATCCATGGATGGAATTTTTCATCCAGCTCTTTGTTGAAAACACTGGAGGTTCTCCCTCTGGCCATGATGGTGGTTCCTTGGCCATGAGCGGCTCTATTTTGACCTTGGAATTGCCCTTGGCGATGTCCTCTGCTAAGCTTGGGACATTCCCTCTTGAAGTGTCCGGGCTTGTTGCAATGGAAGCAATGTGGGTTGCGATCATTACTTTGTGTAGGAACAAAGTTGTTGACAGAATCGACCCTAGCTTTCTTTCTTTGGCCCTAATTTTGACCCTACGCTCTCTTAGTCTGAGTCTTAGACATATCCTTATTCTGATCTTTGTAAGGCCAAATCCTATTGTTCCTTGGTTTGGTCTACACCTCCTGTATTATTGGAGCAGCTCGAATGAGTGTGTCTTGTAGGTCTGTTGGGCACATTCATATCCATTGAATGCGCGTACTTTAGGAGTGAAACAAACTTTGAATAATATGCTTCAAGGGATAATCCTAGCTGCTTCAAGTCATAGAATTCATTCATCTTTTGTGTGCGGTAGGCAGGTGGCAGATACCTCCCTCGCACAGCTTCCTTAAGCTTATCCCAAGTGACTACCCCCTCCGAGATCGCTTGATCTCTGCACCACTGTTTCCACCAAAGTCTCGCTTTGGCTGTAAGCTTAAGTTTGACGAGCATGGCTTGGTTAGCAAGTGTAGTTCCTGCTGCCTCAAAATAGTCCTCCATGGACTCAATCCAGATCTCGGCGTCAGCTTGAATAGTCCTTCCCTCCTTGCCATCAAATGTCAAGATTGTGGGAGAGAAGGAAGGAGTCTCGCTTGAAGCTTTCTTGCTTGCACAATGGGGAAAGACACACAAGGGTGGAGGCTGAAAATAGTTTTTCTCTTCTTAGTTGTGTAAGCCAAAAGAACTCAAGTACAAAGACATAGAAGAACCCTATATATGGGTCTCAAACCAAACTCAACTAACTAAGGTGGCATACTAACTGAGCCACAACTAGAGTAGATAAGGATAGCTATCATGTAGCTATTATTCATGGGCGGTGTACCAACCGCGTCTGCAACTGACAAGTCGGTGACATAAATACACAACGGTCACCCTGGCGTATCACGAGTGGAGCTCGATATCTCAACACTCCCCCTCGAGCTCAATCCCAATTCCTGCACACCAAGCAGGTCTCTGAACTTGCGCAGCTTCTCTGCGCCCAATGCCTTCGTGAATATGTCAGCTACCTGATCCTCTGTACTGACATAAACTAGATCAATAAGACCTAGTAAAACCCTCTCTTGCACATAGTGATAATGCACCTCAATGTGCTTTGTTCTAGCATGATAGACTGGGTTATTTGCCAAGTGTATACTACTCATGTTGTCACAATAAATGACAACTGGCCCATCTGTAGACTGATGCATATCATAAAGTAACTTATGCAACCAAGCTACCTCACATGCAGCCATTGCTGCACCCATGTACTCCGCCTCTGTGCTCGACAAGGCAACTGTAGGCTGTTTCTTGCTGCTCCAAGTGACTGCAGCACTCCCGAAAGAGAACACATATCCACTGGTAGATCATCTATCAGAAATGCTACCAGCCCAATCAGCATCAGTGTATCCATGCAACTGTATCTGAACCCCAGTCTCATAAAATAGTCCATACTGCAATGTGGACTTCACATACCTGAGTATGCGTCTAGTCGCATCCAAATGCGGTTTCCTTGGAGCCTGCATAAACTGACTTACCAATCCAACAACATAGCTCAAATCTGGCCTGGTAATAGTCATATAAATCAAACTTCCTACTATGCGTCTGTACATAGTAGGGTCTTCTAGAAGCTCACCTGCATCTGTGCTCAGCTTCACATTCTACTCTAGAGGAACTGAAATAGGCTTACAGCCTGTCATCCCATATTTGGACAGCATGTCCAATCCATACTGCCTCTGCAAGAGCTGTATCCCACTTGGTGATCTAATCACCTCAATGCCCAAGAAATAACGCAGCTCTCCCAAATCCTTCATCTCAAACTTCTGCTTCAATAGCATTTTCACATGAAGGATATCTTCATCACTGTCACCTGTCATAATCAAATCATCAACATAAATGACAAGTAGCATAATACCTTTCTCTGTTTTTCTCACATAAAGTGAGAAATCTGCCTTGGAAATCTGAAAGCCAATAGTGACAAGATACTGTCCTATCTTGTCAGACCATGCTCTAGGTGCTTGCTTCAAGCCATACAAGGCTTTCTTCAACCTGCAAACAAACTCAGGATGAACAGCATGCACATAACCTGGTGGCTGCTCCATATAGACCTCTTCTTGCAAATCACCATGCAAGAAGGCATTCTTTACATCCATCCGATGTAAAGACCATCCCTTTGATGCAGCCATAGCAATGACTGCTCTTACTGTTGCCATCCTTGCAACTGGACTGAATGTTTCTTCATAGTCAATGCCATATGTTTGTGCATACCCCTTGACTACTAATCTTGCCTTGTATCTGTTCACAGAACCATCTGCATTGTGCTTCACCTTATAAACCCACTTACAGCCAATTGCATTCTTACCTTTAGGCAAAGGTACTAACTCCCATGTAGCATTTGCTTCCAAGGCATCCATTTCTTCATCCATGGCTTTCTCCCATTTTTCTTTTCCCATGGCTTGCTCAAAAGATGTGGGTTCTGGTTCCTGTATCACTTTGACCATATATGCATAGTGAATGGCTGTAAATCCATCATATTTCAGCCTATCCACAGGATACCTAGCTCTCGTAGACCTGCGCAAAGTAGGTTCACTCCCAGGTGCTCTCAAAACATCCCTGGTCTTCCTTACTCCAGGTGTAACAATAGAAGGGATACCCAACTCATCATCAATGCTCTGTTCTGAGCCACTGGATTCACCATCCACATAAGAGTGACCTGCATTCACATCAAACATGGGCTGATCAACCTTCTCTTTTCCTTTTCGTGATACCTGCATACCACTATCTGCATTACTTTGAGAAGATTCTCCTGATCTCAATCTGCCTGTCCATGGCGAAGAATGTGAACCACTGCTAGAGGACGCTCCAGGTCCACTAATATTTTGTGACTGCTGCTGTGAATTCTGTGCAGCATTACCATTTTGTGCATCTACATCATCAATCACATTTACTGGTTTATACCAGCTACTCATCTCATCAAAAACAACATCTCTGCTCACTGTAAACTTACGAGTAGAAGGGTTATAGCATCTATACCCTTTTTGCTGCAGAGAGTAACCAATAAAGATGCACTTTTCAGCTTTTGGATCCAACTTGGATCTCAACTCATCTGGCACATGTACATAGGCAATGCAACCAAAAATTTTCAAATGAGAAATATCTGGTTTCCTACCAGTATACCTCTCCTCTGGAGTCATTCCATGTATTGCTGCAATGGGAGTCCTGTTCATTATGTAGACTGCTGTAGCAACTGCTTCAGCCCAATAAAAATCTGGCAAGTCTTTTTCATTGAGAATGGCACGAGATACCTCTCCAATATGCCTGTTTTTCCTTTCTGCAATTCCATTTTGTTGTGGGGTATAACTGCATGAATATTGCTGCTTTATGCCATGCTCCTGCAAGAACTTTGCAAACTCATTTGAGAGGTACTCTCCCCCTCCATCTGACCTTAGGCATTTTATTTGCAGACCTGTTTCTTTTTCAGCCATAGCTTTAAGGGTTTTGAAATGCCCAAAAACTTCACTTTTCTTTTTCATAAAATACACCCAAACTTTTCTGCTATAGTCATCAATAAAAGTGACAAAATAATGACAGCCTCCAAGAGATGCAGCTTTAGTAGTCCACACATCAGAGTGGATTAATTCCAATGGCTTCTCACTCTCTTGAACATGTCTAGGAAATGGTTTCCTTGCCTGTTTTCCAAACTGACAGGCTTCACATACCTTATGCATTTCTGCAACCTTGAATTTAGGCAATCCTGCAACAATGTTTTGGGCCTGCATTGATTTAAGTCGCTGTACATTAACATGACCAATGCGTTTATGCCAGATATCAATATCTGCAACTACACCGGTCCCATGTGCAAACATTGCTGCACTCAATTCAGACATGTCTGCATCCAATGTAAACATTCTGCCCTTCTTCTTTCCTTTTGCTATCAAGCGACCTTTATTTTTCATATCCTCAACAAAGCATCCATGAGGATTAAATCTGACCTGCAAGCCCTGTTCAACCATTTGACCAACTGAAACCAGATTCTTGGTGATATTCGGGACATGAAATACATCGGACAGGTATTTCTTTTTCCCATCCTGCATAGACAAAGGAATTTTTCCAATCTGCACAATAGGATGTGCAGTATCATCACCAGTCTCCACAAATCCTGGTTTTTCCATTTTCCTTGCATCCTCCATCCATTCTGCATGACCTGTCATATGGTTTGATGCACCTGAGTCAACATACCATACATCGTTGCTTTCTTCTGCACTTGTCACAGAATTGTTCATGTGCTGCACCATGAACAGATGCTCATTTCTATCATCACCCTGTCTACTAGAAGATGCATAATTCCCTTGTTGCAGTTTTCCATTCATGATGTCATTCTGCTTTTTATAGCAGTCTTTAGCCATATGACCCATTTTACCACAGTAGTAGCATTCAACATTACTGTTTGCATTTTGGCCTCTCTGCCATCCACCACGACCTCTTTGGCTCCCCCTGCCTCTAGAGTTACCACGTCCTCCTCCATAGGACTGGTTTTCTTGAGTTTGCTGCATATTCTGATTTCTGCCACGGCCTCCAAATCGGCCTCCTCTACCTCTGCCTCTACCTCTTCCAGCATTTGAGTAGAAGACAGCTTCTTTTGAAGTTCCTCCTGAAGAAGATGCACCACCATTTCTCTGTTCCTCAGAAATTAGAAGAGCAATCAACTCCTCAAAATCTGGAAATCTTTCACGAACTGAAATGGATGTCCGAAACTGTGCATAATCCTTTCCTAGACCATTCAAGGTCACGGAAACTAAATCATCATCTTCCACTGGCGACCCAATGGAAGCAAGTGCATCTGCAATCTTCTTCACCTTCATGTGGTAGTCGTTGATGCTCATACTTTCTCTTTGCACATTATGCAACTCTTGCTTGAGCTGCATTTTCCTGGCTTGCGTATTTGTGCTATACATTTTTGACAAAGTATCCCATGCCTCCTTTGGCGTACTTGCATCCTGAATATGCACAATCATAGAGTCTGAAATACTGATAGACAGCCAATACATAACTTTCCTGGCTCTCTCATGCCATGATTTGAATGCCTGCATTTGCTGTTGATTGGGAACATCAGGAAGAACTGGTTCTTCTTCATTTCCTGCAACAAATTCCCAATATCCTTTTCCCATAAGGAAATTCGTCATTCTAAACTTCCATGCTTGGAAGTTGTTCTTGTCAAGCTTTTCAGTGACAATCTGTGAGAGAGAATCAGACGCCATTACAGAATACTGCAAAAAGTTCTGTCACTGCAAGGAACACAGCTTCAGCCTCACAAGGGCAAATCTGCAAAACTGGCGAAAGTGGTATTTGACCACACAGTCACTTCCTAGTGACGATTTTGCATAAACAGAAACCAAGGATGATTCTGTAACTCCCAATGTCTCTGCGCACAAGCATACGATGCAATTTCTGTGGTAACTTTTCACCGACCTGTAGAACAGTGGTCGCACAGCATAAAACAGGGCTTTTTCCTGAGTGCGTGCAGAAAACTTCCGCCTCCAAAACAGGCCCCAAAATGGCCTCAAATCAAAAAAACAGGGTCGCCAAGAGCTAAAGCTCTTTCCCGCAGCATATACTGCCCTCTTGCTTCAGCGCGAAGGGCGTCTCAACCTGAGACAATGCACCCCTGCAATTTCCGGCTGTGCTACCTGCAGAGATCTGCTCCCAAAACAGAAAATGAAAGCAACACTGCTCCTCTTACTAGAACACCGCGAGCTTGGCTTGCTTTCTTGAGCTCCTTACCACGAACAAGGCTCTGATACCATGTCAAGATTGTGGGAGAGAAGGAAGGAGTCTCGCTTGAAGCTTTCTTGCTTGCACAATGGGGAAAGACACACAAGGGTGGAGGCTGAAAATAGTTTTTCTCTTCTTAGTTGTGTAAGCCAAAAGAACTCAAGTACAAAGACATAGAAGAACCCTATATATGGGTCTCAAACCAAACTCAACTAACTAAGGTGGCATACTAACTGAGCCACAACTAGAGTAGATAAGGATAGCTATCATGTAGCTATTATTCATGGGCGGTGTACCAACCGCGTCTGCAACTGACAAGTCGGTGACATAAATACACAACGGTCACCCTGGCGTATCACGAGTGGAGCTCGATATCTCAACATCAAACTCGGGTGGCTTAATTTGTTTGAGAAGGAACTTCTTCTCTTGAACCACAACTGTACCTAGTGTAGGAGTCGGACTTGGAACCTGCACTTGGGGTTGCGTCTGGACAATAATGCTTTTTTATCTTATCATACGTTCCCCATATTATGTTAATACGACTAGCACAGCTTTTAGCCAAGTGATTTAATCACTTAACACCCTAGCTAACATTTACAATCAAGATAGACAATAGTAAAAAGTCTTATTCATTCATGAGGGCATAACCCTTTGAGTACATTTATTTTGGGTAAGTAGGACAAGCTAATTAATACATCAGTTTGGGAAAAATAGGATTGTGTTACAATCGGCTATAGGAACGGAATAATAATATGAAGTGGGGTCATGGATTTTCAGGAAACAGTAAGTCATAGGAAGCTTGGGGTATCCCTTCCTTTGATACCCATTCTTCTCATAGTGCCCTAACACTTTGATCCTGTCACCAGCAAAGATCACCCAAGTCACTTCTTCATAGACATACTTGTTCTGCTTGACTTGCCGACCACTAACATGCAAAGTTGCATTTGCGTGAGCTTCGACAAAGATGAACAGCTTCACGATCTTTAAATCCTACATCCACTTGATTCTCTTCAAGTTGGTCTGAAGGTACGCAAGTCGGTGGGCTGCTATGTAGTATATTCCTTCATCTCTCGTCCATCTCCGCTCCGCATACAGGGGTGAAGGATTATAGATGCGGTCCAAAATATTCATCATGCCTAGCCTCTAAGGATAATCGGAAGCATACATTGCAGTCATAACATGACCTGGAACACCAAGAACTTGCTCCATGCTTCATGACTCTGCAACCCAACATCTATAAGTGGTAAAGAAATGTTTTCAACAAAAAACACTGCTCTATTCCACTCACCTTCCCCTGACTATCCCCTTATTCCCTTTATTTTTCCTCCATTAAGTTCCCTTGTAATCTTAGATCCCGTTGGTTCGCTCGGATACCAACTATAATGTGTCCGCTCATCCGCTTGTGGGACACGTCTTATAGCAGCCCATCGGGAGGAGGGTCTAGAAAGCTCCGCCTGGCACTCACAAGGAATGTCACAGGGTTTGCGATCTAGGTCTTCCCGAGTTTGCCCCGAGCAGAAGTGTCCGGCCATTCCCACTTAGGATCGACCTGAAGTCAGGGTTCCTTTACTATCATCAAGGTCTCTAGGAAGTAGCTAGCGTCAAGCTCCAAATGAACCACTTTGCGTGGGAACAACAGAGTCGAAGTGGATTCATGCTGCACTTGGTTCATGGAGAATGGAAAACGAGAGGGATGCAAAGCTCAACCTCTCTGCCATAGGGCATAGTCCCATTCCTTTTTCCTAAAACAGCATAAATTGGGATTCTAAATCTACTGATACTAGGTCTTCATAGTCTCGATATCTCGTCATTTGAGAAAAGTTTCCAGCTAACCGGGACCACCCTTCCGTAGGATGGACCCAAGTCATGTCCACTGCACTTTCCTCAGTTTGCTTAGTTATCTAATTACCTACCACATTATGTTTGACATGCAAAAGCAGCTTCCTTAATTAATCAACTTAATCACTCGTTCCTTCACGTAACTTAGGCACTGACACAAAAACAATGTCAAGCAAGTTTCTTTTTCTCAAATATATGTTCTTTATTTATCATAATCCTAGAGTACATCAATTATCATGCCCGAATGCTATCCCAGCAATCTACAAGATTGCTGCTCCAAGTTCCACCCGTTGACTAGTACACAGGCCTCGAGATCCCATCTTAAATCACGTCGGCCTCTTGTGCGAGATCCAGAGGCAAGGAATTTATAGCTAAAGCCTCCCCTGGCACCCAAGTGTCCTCCTGCTCCAAGCAGTACCCACGGAGAGACCTCTCGCGGTGGGTTAGGTCCATATACCCGGCGCGGCTAACAACCCCCTTGGATAGGACAAGGCAGACAATCGGAGGTAACTACTCCTGCCTCTCTCTCCAGGCTTCTAACCTAAAGCATTAAGTATTTTTCATTGAATTAGTTCCTTGAGCAAAGGAGATCAAATAATGTACCTAAGTGTACAATCACAAACATTTTGGAGGTCGTTTGTACAATCAACTACTAAGGTGTGATTCCTTTTTCCCGGATGCTCCCAGCGTCCGATCCTGGATCGTTTGCGACTTGGCGAGATTCCAATAATCTCAAACAAGATCATGCAAGCAAATGTTCTTGGTAAGTTAACCTATTTTGACTTGCTCTTTCCCTTGGGTTTAACCTTATGGTATCTTAAACCTAACCCAAAGCATTAACTGGTCAACCAAGGCAACGAACATGCCTTATTCGCAACCCGACCAAGGGTCTTTTATTCTTCTAGTTCTTTACTCATCTCCCTCTAACCAAGTTTAGTTAACACTCCTAGCAACGCAAAACTTTTCATCTAGGCCTTCAGGATACAGTCTAATTGCATGTGTCCCTTCCATTTCTCTTAGTGTGGTACTATGCAAAATTTTCCAATCAAACTTACCCATCATGCACATGGTGCGTTTAATATATTTGTACATCCTAAACTACCTTTAACTTGCTTCATACCTGGGAATACTTATTCCTAATGCACCGGATCTCATGTGACTTGCGTATATAAAAGTCTAGGTTTCTATCCATCGATGCAATTGCATCCTATGAACGGAAACTCACATTTCATGTGTTTATTTTAATCATGATTGCAAAGCATGAATTCTAGATGGCTATTCATGCATTGAATTGGATTAAAATTTATTATTTTATGTGAAATAATGTGAAAACCTTATCATTCTATGTGTGTAAAAGCTATCATTCTATGCACATAAACCTGTACGAACTCCATGCACTACCATTTCATGCATGCAACCTATCACTTGGAGTAAACAAAAATCCTAAGGCTCGTTCTTGTTCCATGCATGTAGCTACCCCTTTATTTCTTCTTCTTGAAATAATACAGAATATGCTTAACCAAAATTAATTATAAAGCCTAGAATATCAAAAGAACCTGGGTTTGATTCGTGATCGTAGGGGCATTTGTTGTGTTGGTCGTTCCGCTCGCCTCTCCCGCATTATCGGTACCATTGGTAGCTTTGGCACTTACACTTCCCGCAACTCTCTTTTTGGGAGCCATTTACCACGTGGAGTTTGGATAGTCCTGACCTTAATGGGCCTTCAAGATGACAGGCTCGAGAAGGAAAGGTCGTGAGAAGGTGATCTTCGCCGATGAGGGAGGGTGGCTTAAAAAAAATGGCTTCTTGAACGCGGCTCCTCAACACCGCCCTCGACACCTTCTCCACACTCCAACTCTCTCTCTCTCTCTCTCTCTCTCTCTCTCTCTCTCTCTCTCTCTCTCTCTCTCTCTCTCTCTCTCTCTCTCTCTCTCTCTCTCTCTCTCTCTCTCTCTCTCTCTCTCTCCTCCGAGTCTTCTCCTTCTCTCTCTCTCCCTCTTCTTCTTCTTTTCTTCTCTTCTTCTCCTTCTCTCTCTCTCCCTCTTCCTCTCCTTCTCTCTCTCTCCCTCTTCTTCTTCTCTTCTCCTCTTCTTCTCCTTCTCTCTCTCTCCCTCTTCTTCTTCTTTTCTTCCCTTCTTCTCCTTCTCTCTCTCCCTCTTCTTCTTCTTTTCTTCTCTTCTTCTCCTTCTCTCTCTCCCTCTCCTTCTCTTCTTCTTTCTCTCTCCTATTCTCCTTCCTCCTTCTTTCTCTTCTTCTTCTTCTCCTTCTCTCTTCTCACTAATCGGGGGGGGGGGGGGGGGGGGAATACCAGCCTGCGGATCACCAGGGGGCGCTGTGTCAGCAATACATTG